>NW_004754912.1:17736-55236 GCF_000188695.1 Salpingoeca rosetta | reverse complement strand
AAACAAACAAACAAACAAAGCACAGCAAAGCGTTGGTGTGGCGCCTACCTTTGGGACGATTGTTTCCTCCTGGTGGTAGGCGGCGATGGGCTGCTCGGCGGTGGCAATGAGGTACTTCTCCTCAACAGCGGTGTCGCCCTGGATCTCAGAGGCCTTGCCCGTCACCTTGTACAGCTCCTCGTCAAACTGGCTCAGCTGCGCCACCTGAGGAGATGAACGCAACGCACGGTGGTCATGCGATGGTGAGACCGCAAAGGAGAGGGGAAAGGGTTGCTCATCACAGCACGTACTCGAACAAGAGCCTGCAGCCGTGTGCATGAACGCATGATATGCACAGATGCATGCCTGCAAGCACATGGGGGTGGTTACCTTCTGCATTGCGTCCTTGCGCATGAAGAGGGGCGGGGAGAGTGCGGTGAACTTGCGGGCCATGAGAAACTGCAGCGCGTACGACACCAGCGCCATCTCCAGGCACACGCCCGGCCCGCGCAGGTAGTAGCACTGCAACCAGGATATTGTTTGGCGAGCAGGAGGGGGTCACACCAGGGGTCACACGGGATGGAAGCATGGAAGGGCACACACGCGCGCGCTTTGTGTGCGTGTGTGTGTTCATGAGAGTGTGTTCGCACAAGTGCGTGCGTGTGCATGTGTGTGTGTGTGTGTGTGTGTGTGTGTGTGTGTGTGTGTGTGTGTGTGTGGCTTCTCACCCTGCCGCCGGCAGCGTTGACGCCACGCTCAGAATCAACGCCGTCAATCATCACAATCAGATCAACGTGCGAGTACTTCTTCCTGTAATTGGGAGGCGTGGGGGAGGAGAGGGGGGAGACGAGCACGGTCAACACACCGCAAGGGGGGAACACAACGAGAACATGTACACATATGCACACGCGCACACACACACACACACACACACACACGCACGCACGCACACTCACACACACACACACACACACACTCACGCCCAATACATGAGCACGTGTGCGGACCTCGAGTGCTCGCGGGCAGCCTTGCCGACGGTGCGGACAATTGCGTTGTGCTCCTCGTCGCTGTGGACGGGAACAGACTCGTGCAGCTCGTTGCCGACAGAGCGAAGCAGCTCCTGTCGGTCAGCATCGTGCTTTTCCATCGCCCTGCGAGACGAAAGGTCAAACCACACACACACACACACAGAGTGAGATCACGTGGCAGTCTTTCATGACGCATAATGGATGTTTGCATCCGCGCACTGTTCAAGCATACATACACACAGCGAAGGCGTTTACTTCTTGTTGTCGGCCTTGAGGACGTCGATGTGGCTGCTGAGGTTCTTCACCTGCTTCACACACAGCTCCTGCGGACGTGGTGGTGCATATCGCGAAAGTGTAATGGTGCGCATGTGTGTGTGTGTATGTGTGTATGTATGTGTGTGAGAAGGGAAAGAGGTGGAATGCCAAAGTGGAAAGTGTGGCGGCTGGTACACATGGGATTTGGGGGACGACCGTAACTGGACTCACCGCGAGCGCCGCCTTGACATCGTCGAGGGAGGCCTTGTTGGTGGTGAGCTGCTTGATGAGGTCGTGGATGCTCTGCGGGATCTCGTCCGTGTCGCCCTGGCCCTCCTTGGCCTGAATACGCCACCATATGTTGCAGATGGTGGTGTTGATGAAGATGTGTGGTTGATGAGGAAGCAGCGCACACCGTAAAGGGGCACCGCCGTGCTACGAGGGAAACCTTGCGCAGACACACGCACAGCAGAGCAGGGCTGCGTCACACAACAAACACCGCAGCAAGGAATCGCGTATGTTCCCGAGCTGGACGCACCTTCATCTTGTCGCGAATGGTGTTGGAGCAGACATTCTTGGCCGCGTTGAGCTTGTCAGTGACAAACGTGCCTGAGAAATGCAAGAAAGCAACAGGAACACTCGTCAAAGCAAGCATCCTGTGCAACCGCCCTCACACACGCGCAAGTGCGTGCAGCATGCCAGCAATTTGCAAATCCCATCCATCAACCACATACATTGACGCCACTGCTCATCGATGGCGATGATGGTGTCCACGACTTTCACATCCTTGAAGCGCTTGCGCTGAATCTCGCGCACGCCTGCGTGAATGTGTGTGAGTGCGTGAGTGTGTGTGAGTGTGTGAGGGTGAGAGGGTGCTTGCGGGTGTGTGTGTGTGTGTGTGTGTGAGTGAGTGATGAGGTACAGCCACATACACACATTATCAACAGCCACAAACAAACACACACACACACACACACACGCACAGAGAAAAAACGCATGAGCGTGTCGCACCATCAGGGCCGAGGACGTCAGGGTCCTCCTGTTCGCGGAAGCTGGTGATGTCCAGAACCATGGCTGGTGCTTGGCGTTTGAGGTGGTGATGGTGGTGTGGGATATGTGGATGCTGGCTGGTGGTGGTTACACGTCTTGTGTGTTGATTGCTGTGTGAAAATGCCGAGCTGTGTAAGCAGCGTTGTCGCACACGAGGGTGGATGTGGAATTATTGTTGAAGATATAAGCCAATT
Organism: Salpingoeca rosetta; assembly: GCF_000188695.1. Lineage (NCBI taxonomy): Eukaryota > Choanoflagellata > Craspedida > Salpingoecidae > Salpingoeca > Salpingoeca rosetta. The sequence goes on along the minus strand of NW_004754912.1, from coordinate 52,730 downwards.
ATCTACAATACTTGCTGGGCAAGAGGCAGCAACGCGCAACAAGGACACGCAGCTCACGAAACACAAACGAAACACGTGGGTGCGCGGTTGGTGTTGCGGTGTGTTGGTGTTGGTGTTGCTGTTGTTGTGGGACGTGCACACTCTCAAATCAATCAACAAGCGAGCAAGCGAGCGAGCAAGCAAACAAGCGCACAGAGAGTCATAGAAGGGAGTGAAACTGGCGAAGCTAGCAACAGCGACGACGACAGCGCGCCACTCGCACCTGCAGCGAACAACAACAACAACATGGTTGCTGCAACCGCGGACGAGCGGAAGAGGCAGCCGCGACAGCCGCGCCAACGGGCTGTCAGCCTGAACGATGCAACGGCAACGGCCTTTGTGTCCCAGGTATGAGTCCTGGCTGATGGCGGGGGGTGAGGTGGCTGGGCGCAGAAACATTCTCACCAGGTTGCTCGTGTGCGTGTGTGTGTGCGTGTGCGTGTGCGTGTGTGTGTGTGTGTGTGTGCGTGTGTGTGTGTGTGCGTGCATGTGTGTGTGTACGTCTCTCCCACTCACTCACACACACTTACGCACGCACACACGCACACACGCATACACACACACACTCTCTCTCTGTGACAGGGACCCTACCGCTTCAAAATCCACAACACAAACTTTGAGGATGATGGCTCGCAGTCTTGGTTCTGGTATGTTGTCACGTGGTGAAACTGAGCGCGTGGGAGTGTGGATGTGCATGTGCGTGACAAACAGCATGAAACAGAGCTACCACTCTCCTGTGACGCTGACTCGACACACAACCTGCATTGTGCCCATGACAGGCGCCCCCATGTTGTGACGGTGCTGACGCTGGTCGTGTGTGCTGTCGTCTACATGGCTCTCTTCCTCGATGACGAGGACTCGTCCATCAATGCACAGCGGTGAGAACAGAGAGACAATATGTGTGTGCGTGCGTGCGTGCGTGCGTGCGTGCGTGCGTGCGTGTGTATGCATGCGTGTGTGTGGCTATGAATGCTCTTTTCCTTGTATGATCGATCGGCTTGGATTGGCAGTAAGAGCGTAGCATGTACTCACGCCCGACCCTCGCCCCCTCTGTGCGTGCAGTGGTGTTGCTGTTGCTTGTGGCGTCTTTCTGGTGCAGGCTGCCATGCAGTTCAACGATGGCCCGTTCATCCGCCCGCATCCTGGTCAGAAGCGTGACATGCTGCGTCGTGTGCTCACACACGCATGGTGCCGTGCTCATTGATCAGCCTGTGCGGTGTGTGTGTGTGCGTGTGTGTGTGTGTGTACGCGTGTGTGCGTGTGTGTGTGTGTGTGTGTGTGTGTGTGTGTGTGTGTGTGTGTGTGTGTGTGTGTGTGTGTGTGTTTGAACCTGTGCTCAGATGTATGCAATATGTTTTCAGAGTCATGTGTTGGTTGTTCCTCACGTTGAACCACCACGCCACCTCTCCCGTGTTATCGTGATTGTGTGCAGTTGTGTGGCGGCTGGTGTTGGGCGCATCTGTCCTCTATGAGATGGGGCTCCTCTTCATCCTCTTCCAGGTAACCGGCAGCGAATCGAAGTACTGCTCCTTGTCCATACGGAGCAAATGCACGCACTCACACACACACACACACACTCACTCACACAAACACACAAACACACAAACACATACACACTCACACACTCACCCACTCACTTACTCATTCACTCACACATATACACACACACACACACTGCCGCCACCACTCCTTGCCTTCTCACTGCATATGTGTGTGTGTGTGTGCACACGCTTCGCTGCAGAAACCAGAGGACGGCCGCCGGGCGCTCAAGTTCCTCGACCCAAATCTCGGTGGGGCGTCATGGTGGTGTGGGCGTGTGTGGATGGGGATGGACTCAGACTGATCAACGACACATGCACGGCCGCTGCCGTTTGTGGGCTTGTGCAGGACCAGATCACGGCCGTGCCCCGTGCAATAATCACCAACGTGACCCCTCACCCTACCTCGCCTTCTTCCACCACCACCACCACCACCACCACCACCACCACCACCATCATCATCATCATCATCATCATCACCACCACCACCGACGCCACTACACCGTGCGTTCAACACTGCAGGCCAGAAGTTGCCTGAGCAGACGTATGCTGACGACTGTCGTATTTATGTTCCGGACCATCCATCCGGAAACCCTTACGCAAACTTTCTCCAAAAGATGGATCGTTTTGTGATTGCGCACGCATTGGGGTGGGTTGTCAAGGCACTCGCCTTCAGGAACCTCAAGATTCTCCTGGTACGTGGTCCAAGTGATGGTAACAGCGTGTGAGGGTGTGAGCAGTTTGCTTTGTTGTGGAGTTTGTGTGGTGATGGTGGTGGTGGTGGATGTGTGAGATTGTAAATACGTGGCGTACTGTAGTTGTTTGTGTTGGGCAGACAAAGGCTGTCGTGAAACACTGCCATGAGTGAGTTTGTGCCTGTTCCGTGCGCTGTCACCTCATCCCCCGTCACCTCATCACCACGACAGGTGTGCAGTTTTGCATTTGAGCTGTTTGAGTACATGCTTGAGTTTCAGCTGCCAAACTTTGGCGAGTGCTGGTGGGACCACGTGAGTTTCAGCAACACCACATGCCTTTCTTCTTGTTGACATGGTGTCCCTGTGTGACGGCGTTGTTCATGTGTACATGCTGATGCTTGTGTGTGTGTGTGTGTGCGTGTGTGTACTTTTTTGAGGTTCCCTCAACTCACGCTACCATTGTGTGTGTGTGTGTGTGTGTGTGTGTGTGTGTGTGTGTGCAGTGGGTGCTGGACTTTATCGTGTGCAACGGGGGCGGGATTGCGGTTGGGCTGCTGCTCTGCCGCTATCTCGAGATGAAGGAGTACCGCTGGCGCGGCATCAACAAGATCCCGACTGCAAGGTGTGGGAAGCGGTGTTGCTGTGTTTGTTTGTGAGCCGCTGTGATTTAAGTGCGCATGCAATGCGCCGCCCAAAGCTTGCATGTTCCCTTTCACGGCACCACCACCACACCACCACCACCACCACCACCACCACCACCACCACCACCACCACCAACACTCACCATCCCCAACACCACCACTATCACCTCGTCGTCGTCACCAGGGGCAAGCTGATGCGCGCAATTGCGCAGTTTTCGCCGTACGCATGGACGAATTTCCAGTGGGGCCCGTACCGCGACCTCAAGCACTGGCTCGTCACGCTCTTTGCAATCTGGATGGTGGGAACACGTTGCATACAAGTGGTCGTGTTTGTTGCGTTTGTGCTTTGTTTTGCGTGTCTGTACATGTGTGCATGTGTGCATGTGTGCGTGTGTGTGTGTTTGCATGTGTGCGTGTGTGTGTTTGCATGTGTGCATGTGTGTGTTTGCATGTGTGTGTGTGCATGTGTGTGCATGTGTGTGTTTGCATGTGTGTGCATGTGTGTGCATGTGTGTGTGTGCGTGTTGTGTTCATTGTACCACGTCCCCACAACTCACTTCCTCCCTCGTTCATGCGTTCTGATCACCAGATGCTCTGTTCGGATCTCAACGCGTTTTATCTCAAGTCCACGCTCTGGATCCCTGCTGACCACAGGTGTGCAAATCACCACCGTTAATGCACACACACGAAAAGACAAACACACACACATACACACACACACATCGCACATAAGTGCGCCGCTGACTGACATGATCCTTGTTGACCTCACCTCACAACCCCTCACGTCACCACATTTCACCATCGTGACAGCTTCAACGTGTACCGGCTGCTGTTCGCGGGGTGCGCCGCCCCCGTTGCCGTCGCAGAACTCAACGCGTACATCACAGACCCGTACGTGGCCCGCTCTGGACTGTGGACCGTGTGTGTGTGTCTGTGGGTAGGTGAGTGTGTGTGTGTGTGTTTTGTGTGTCTGTATGTGTGAGTGTGTGTGAGTGTGTGATGTTGTGCTGTTGTTTGACTGTGGTTGAGTTGTCATTTCCGTGCCTGCGCCTTTGTCTGATATCTCCTTCGTACCTGTGTGCGTGGCTGTGATTGCTGCAGGACGTGCAAGAAGATGGGCCAGCAGGTCTCGATGGTCGGGCTCATCCTCATCACCGAAGATCTCATCGCATACAAGGTTCGCGCGCACACACACACATGTGCATGTGCACATTGGTTCTCCTCCCCCCTTTCCACATGCACACATGCACACACATGCACACACATGCACACACATGCACACACATGCACACACATGCACACACATGCACACACATGCACACACTTACACACGCTTTCACTCACCCCAACCACCCTCCCTCCACTCACCCTCCATTCGCGTCAGTATTGGGACGACATCCCACCGCTGACGGCGGCTGATCCCGCGTGGTTGATGACGGCGGGCGTGGTGGCCTTTGTTCTCGTCGCAATCACCATCCATTACGCAATCAAAGAACTCTTCTGCCCAAACAAACAAAGGGCACACGCCCTCGACATTGCACTCCAGCCAAAGAAGCTGCAGGTGTGTTCATGTGTGTGTGCATATGCGTGTGTTTATGTGTGTGTGAAGGTGTGCAGGTGTGTTCATGTGTGTGTGTGCATGTGCGTGTGTTTATGTGTGTTCATGTGTCTTGTATGTGTGAATGTGTGTGCTTGCCTGCGACGCGGGATATGATGTTGCCTCACTCTCGATTGTGTGCATGATACGTAACAGTGACGTGCAGCAAGGACCACCAACACCAACGCAACTCGCCTCCACGACGCGATGGCACCAACACTCCAATATGGCCATTGTGTTACAAGTGCATGTGTACTTATAGCGTGTAGTGATAGATAGCCGTTTCATTGTGCTGTTTCAGAACACTTATTAAACAGAACCAAACTGTTTTCAACGGCACGTTCCAACAAAACGTGTTCCAGCACTACGCTCCATTCCATTTGAACTGTACGAGAGCTTTCATCATGTCTAGCGTTTACTGCAAAAAGTATTGGAGGTAACTCGGGGTATGCTCATATGTACACAGACGTTCTTATGTGGTGTTTGTGTCGTGTCGTGTAGTGTGCAGTGTGTGTGTGTGTGTGTGTGTGTGTGTGTGTGTGTGTGTTCGTTCGTTCACGAGGACAAGAACTGGCCAAGGTCCAGGCGCGGCGGAAGATCACTGTACACGCAATGACACGTCATTCCAGGAGTTGTGAGTACGCTGCCATGCAAGGAACGCACACACACACACACACACACACCCCAAGAACCCCCCCCCCCCTACTCTTCCACACGCCAGCAATCCACCACGAGCATGACCGCGACCATCGTGAGAGCGCACCTGAGAGCTCGGCACGCGAGTCGTCGGGCTCCGGGTTGAGTCGATTCTCCTCCATCTCCAGCGCAACAATTTCGCGCTGGAGCAGAATTTCCTCATTCTTCTGCTGCATGACGCGTTCCATCTCAGCCAACTTGCGCGACATCTCCATCGCCTCCGTGAACTTCTCTACCTGCGCACCAGGCAGTGATGGTGGTGGTGGTGGTGGTTGGAATTAGAGGCAGGGGTGAATAAGGAGAGAAAACGAACAGGGGCCCAAGCACGTGTCGCAGCCGTGCAGCACATCTGCATCGCATCATCGCGCCAACAATGACGTTGCGTATGGTTGCGTACATAGATATCAACTTCCTGCTCCTGCAGTTGCTTCAGTTCCTCCTCCAACACCTTCTCCATCTCCGCCAACTTTGCATCCAGCACGGCCTGTTCCTCGGGCGTCAGATCAAGCGCTGTTGGCAACGACGACCATGATGATGATGATGATGATGATGATGATGATGATGATGATGATGATGATGATGATGATGATGATGGTGGTGGTGGTGGTATGATGTGATGGGTGAGAACAAGGAGCATTTGTGTGACACCACCCGTTTCGGGCACGACGTGATGCCATGACCGGGGGTCACAATGCTTCACCACTATCATCGCTGTCGTCTTCATCACCATCGCCATCACAGTTGTTGCCCGTACCTTCGTTCCCTGCGCGCGATTGTTGTGACCGCTCGCGTAACCGATGCAGCGCCGCCTGAACAGCGAACGAATGACATGTGCACACAGCAAACAGCAGTGAGCAGGACAATGCGCACATGTACGTTTGTGTGTGTGAGATATGTGTGTGTATGTGTATGTGTGTATGTGTGTGTGTGTGTGTGCAAGCGCCGCGTGCACCCACGAGGTTTGATCTGATGGTGGAGACGAGTGTTGAGCCCGCCGTCGTTGCTGCTCGCCCAAACGTCGATCCTACAAAATGGTGATCGTGATGGCGTTGACAACATAAGCTTCAGTTTCACAAAGGAACCCCTCATCAATCACACACACACACAGACACACACGCACGCACACACACACACACACACACACACAGACACACACACACGCACACACACACACACACACACACACACACACGCACACACACACACATACACACACACACACACACACACACACACACACAACCCCGCTTCTGTTGCCGGACCTGCGCCGAGGACGAGGCTGCCGAAGACACCCGTGGCCGCGGAGAGGCCAGACCGCATCGCCACGCCGGCAGACGCGAGCGACGACCCGAGCTGGCGGTGGGATGGAGTGGTGTGGGGAAGACAAGAGAGGGGGGGGGACGATGTGACACAGCCGCGAGAGCGTGCGTCAAGTAGTAACACACGCGTGCATGCACAGAGACAGAAACACACACGCACTAAGACACACGCACTCACCTCGAGGATGGGATCAATCGCTGATGGGGGTACAGGAGGAGGAAGGCGAAACAGGGGCACGTGTGCATCGTCTTCGTCGTCGTCGCCATCACCGTGCCCTCCAATGTCATTGACGGCACTGGCATCTCCAACGCTGCCACTCCCGCGCCTGCTCACCCGACTCGGCCTTCTTCTTGCACCGCGACTGGCGTCCCCAGCACCATCATTATCAGCATCACTGGCGTCATCGTCACTGTATGTCATTCCCTTTGCACCAGAGCCGCGACCACCACCGCAGAACTCGAGATCTAACACCCATCGCATGAAATGCAAGCGTAGGCAAGTTGGAGGTGAGAGTAAATGTGCGAGTGTGTGAGTGTGTGAGTGTGAGTGAGTGAGTGAGTGAGTGAGTGTGTGAGTGAGAGTGAGTGAGAGAGCGAGCGAGCGAGTGAGTGCATGAGAGAGTGTGTGTGTGAGTGAGAGTGTGTGTATGTATTTGTGCGACGACACTGATCTCAGGCTGCGATGCGATGGGTTCCAGTGCTGACTCACCATCCCTTGCCGTGGCAACACCAAGAAAAGCGTAGTGCATCAGCTGCAGCACCTGCAACGCAACGTGCACACATGTAATGTGTGAAAACAAAAGGCAGTCATGCAAAGGTGTAGAGGTGCACACACGCGAGGGTGGCAACAGATGACATTCAGCTCCACATTATAGACACAACCATGTGTATACACACACACAAACAAACAAACACACACGCACGCACGCACGCACACACACGAGCACAGAAACACACATACATACATACATACATACATACAAACGCACACCCACGTACGGATTTTTTCCATGTGAATGTGACAGGGGTTGAGCTGTTGGCCATGAGAGCGAGCAGTTGTGTACGGTCGAGCGGGGCTATGTTGGACGAATGTGGTATACTGTCACTGCCGGTTCTCGCTGGGAGAAGTCGCCGAAACTCGGCCACCGCTTGCGCATGCTCTTCCTCCTCTTCCATTTTGTGCTTGTATGTTCGTGTGCGTGAGCGGTGAAGTGGGTTGGAGGGTTGTTTCCCACTTATTTCTGCAGTGATGACGTTCCACGTGAGATTCCATTTCAAGCAGCACGAGTGAACAAGGCAGTCAAAGAGATGCAGGAGGCTGGTGACGGGCAGGGCATTCAATTGGCAAGCAAGCAAGCAAGCAACAAGGCGTGATGTTGACAGAACGCTGCAGTCATTGTCGCATCCATGCGTGGTCAAACACAAACAGCTTTCACACCAACCGGCGATGACGCGACGAAAGTCTTGGCGATTGTTGGAAAATACCACAAATTTTCTGCACCCACGCTGCGACGAAGAAGAAGACGAACACGATGTGGGGTGCGATGCGTGGTGGCGGTGGTGGGTTGATGGGAGGTGGTGGTACGGGCGGTGGTGGGTTGATGGGAGGCGGTGGTCAACATCTGCAGCAACAGCACCAGCTCCAGCAGCAGCAGCATCATCATCTGCAACAACCGTGCTTCCAACAGCAACAGCAGCGGATGTTCCAACAGCCACAGCAATCATTCCAACAACTGCAGTTTGGTCAGCCTCTTCAACCTCAGCAGCAGCTGCAGCAGCCACCACAGCAGCCGTTCATGATGGTGCAGCAGCAGCCGTTTGTGTCATCACAACCACAGCAACCGCAAACGTTCGTGCCATCGCAACCACCGCAACCACAGCCGATGGGATATGCTGCGGCGTTTGTTCCAACACCCATGAGTGGTGCGCCGATGACAACCTCGACATCGGGTCGACAAGGGCTCATGCCGACGCCGCCCACACCAGCAAAGCCTGGCCTCATGCCTTTGCCACAGCAATTACAGCAGCAACAGCAGATGCCACAACAACCGATGACGCAGCAACAGACGCCGCAGCATCAGGCCTTTCAGGCGTGGCCCACAGCAGGTGGGGTACAGTTTCAACAGCAGCAGCAGCAGCAGCAGCAGCAGCAGCAGCAGCAGCAACAGCAGCAGCAGCAGCGTTACCAACAGCAGCATGGGCAGCAGCGACAAGCAAATAACCAGCGACGAAGAAATCAGCCTCGTCGCAAGCAACAGCAGCAGCGCAAGCGAGACCAACGACAAGGCCAAATCGCCTCGTCGACCAACACGTTGCCCGCAGCTGCTGTGCAAGCGTCGACAAGCGCATCAACAAGTGCCTCCAGCAGCAGTGCAGCCTTGACCAGCGTCAAGCCTCGCAAGGAGAAGAAGAAGAGTGCTCCCAACATCCTTGGAATTGGCGGCAGCGACACAGATTCAAGCTCTGACGACAATGACGACAACAACAGCGACGACGATGGGAACGGGGATGGTGGCGATGCAGCGTACGTTGATGAGGAGGCGCTTGCAGCCGCCGCGGTGAATCGCGATGGCGGCGGTGGGGGCGGGAAGAAGCAGTGGAAGTACGACCCGAAGGAGATTGAGGAGTGGCGTGCAGCACGACGCAAGTAAGCACTGCTGTTGGTGTGTGTGTGTATGTGTGTGTGTGTGTGTGTGTGTGTGTGTGTGTGTGTGTGTGTGTGTGTGTGTGTGTGTGGACATGTACATTTTCGTTTGCTTTTTGTTTTGTACCTGCTCGTCAGCGCTTGCTCGATGCTGCAGCCAATCCCGTTGATCTGTTCTCGCCACATACACTGCTGCAATAGAAACTACCCCACGGATGCCAACATGCAGCGCAAGCAGCAGCAGGAGCAGGAGAAGGAGCAGAGCGGGAATGTGGCCCGCGCAACCGAATTCAAGTGCGAACACGTGTGCAGGGCATGCAGTGCAGTCATGACATGCTTAAAACTGCCGCTCGTGTTGCTTCTTCCCGATACTTGTTGCGACTGCGGCTGCTTCGTTCAACTTATGACGTGCACATGCTCACCGCTTCAGCGTCCATCCTCTTCATCCTCACCCTAAACCACTGCGCCCGGTGTGTCGATGATTGCAGATATGCGGGCAAAGGGCGAGTCGTTGGGCGGTCGACAGGTCCGCGTGTTGCACCGCTGCCGGAAGAGGCGGCGACGCAGCTCGTGGCCTCTATTCAATATGACGCGGCCGCGCTCATCACAGATGCAGACGGTACTGCACTTCTGTGTGTGTGTGTGGGGGGGGTGAGAGAGTGTGTGTGACTGTGACTGTGACTGTGACTATGCGTGTGACTGTGACTCTGTGTGAGTGTGGGTGCGGGTGTGGGTGTGTAGTGTGCTTGTGTGTTTGGATGCACATGTCTCTCTCACTCACACATGCGCACACATTCTCACACATGCGCACGCATTCTCACACATTCTCACACATTCTCTCTGCCCCTTTCTCCTCTGTTTGACCCTGTTTTGATGACATCACCTTTTCATACCACTCCGCGTGACCCATCCGATGGTCCTCAACCCCTCACTGCAGGCGCTGCTGTCCCAGATGAGTGCCGAAGCGATGTGGCCCCGCCCCTCCCGCCGAAATACAACAACGACGATAACAGCAGTGGCCATGGTGGTGATGGTGATGGTGGTGGAGGAGCTGTCAGTCACGAGCGCAGTCGTCGCCAACACCGCCGCCACGCTGACGACAATGATAATGCACTGCCGCCAAAGAAGAGCAAATCCCTCATCCAGACCACAGTCAACAAACCCACCCTCCTGCGAATGGTGTGTGTGTGTGTGTGTGTGTGTGTGTGTGTGTGTGTGTGTGTGTGTGTGTGTGTGTGTGTGTGTGTGTGTGTGTGTGTGTGTGTGCGTGTGTGTGTGTGTGTGCGTGTGTATGTGTGTGTGTGTGTGCGTGCGTGCGTGTTTTTAATGCCACCTTGACTTCCTACCACACCCACGCCGCTGCCCTGATCAACCTCACCATTTCACAACACACACACACGCACGCACGCACATCTGCCACCATCGCCACCATCGCCACCATCGCCTCCTCTGCTTTGTCAGCTGCTCGACACGGAAATCCGGCAGGAAACAAACATCATTCTGCAGTGCATTCAACACGCCATCACCCACAACTTCTATCAATCACAACCATCCACATTGTCATCCAGCGCAAACGACACCGCTTGATTCCACACACTTGTGTATGCGTGTGAATGCTTGTGAGTGCGTGTGTGTGTGTGTGTGTGTGCGCGCGCGTGTATGTGTGTGTGTGTATGTGTGCTAGGGTTTCACGCACGTGCGTCGCTGTCGCTGTGGGTGTGTGTTGTGGAATTGCTAACATATAATCGAACCACCAAGTGAATGTCAGCACAACAACGCAAGCGAAAAGGAGAAAAGACAGCAAGTTGGCAAGCAAGATGCAAGATGCAAGAACAAAATCACTCGTATGAAACACGCACGCCTACCCCCTCGCACTCACGTACAGCCTGGGGTTGCTGATGTGCAACACAGACGAAGAAGAGTGTTTGACAACAAACAAGCGCCAGACACATCCATCCCCACCACCCCACCTCATTCCATATCCCATGCCATCCCATGACGTGTTGGCATCATTGGGCCGGTGCGCGGTGCAGGTCTTCGCAGATGGCGTCGACCTGGGTCAGGAACCGGCGGTAGTGCACGTTCTCCTGTCCACCAACGCGGACCCGGAACATGTTCATGAGCGCATCCACGCTCGACTGCTTCACGCCGTCCGTCAGGCGTAGGTCAGACAACACTCGCTGGAACTGGGACCGTGTCACTGCAGTGGCGGCGGTGTTGTGGAGACGCAAAGTGTGAGACGCCATGTGTGAGACAAGCAGAGGCATCGCCTGGCCCACACATGACACCACACCACACACCACACCACACCACACCACACCACACCACACCACACCACACCACACCACACCACACCACACCACACCACATCACATCACATCATAATCCCTTACCTGATCCCCTGTTGACGCGGTCGTAGTCCTTGAAGTCGTCGTTCATGGCCACACCCCTCTCGTCCACAATCCGCGCCACGTGCATCAGCACCTCCTCCGCCACGTTCTTCTCCTCCCCCGCCATCTTGCGTGTGTTCGCCTCCACCTCAATGTCCATTGGCGGGATGAACTGCTGGCTCTCCAGCGTCGGCTCCCGGTGCAGGTCTGTGGCGCCAAACACGGCGTCCACCTCCCGGCAGAACTTGACGTAGTTCACGTGCTCCGGCACCTCGGGTACCGCGTACTCGCTCTCAAGTGCCCGGTACTCCGGCAGCGTCAGCTCCAGCCCGCACATGGACAGCGCAGAGCGGAACGCGCGCACGGTGACGCGGCCCTTACGCAACTTGTCAAACCCGCGCATGTGTTCGATGATGCGGATACGGCGCTGGGCAACCTGGTGAGGCATTTGGTGGAAATGGGGGAGGAAGGCATGAGCAATGGGGCATGACGAGGGGACAGGCATTTCCTTTGTACCTGCGTGCGTGTGCGTATGTGCGTGTGTGTGTGTGTGTGCTTGTGTGCTTGTGTGTGTTTGTGTGTGCTTGTGTGTGTCTCTCTCTCTGTGTGTTGCAACAGACTACATCGCCCTTCCTCTATCATCACCACCAACAGCGGCACGAAAAGCACAGGCCAATACCGCGAGCTTGATTTTCTCCATTGTCTCCTCCAGGTCCGCGCCGTCGTCTTTGTCCCGGAACTGATTCCGCCGCGTCTCAACCTGGCAGTCGCAATGATGGCGATGGTGGCGACGATGAACGTGGAAGAGGGCATGATGGCAGGGGCTGGTGCCAGTGATGGTGTTCCCTCACTCCCCTGTAGCCACACACTTACACACACACTTAAACACAAACACACAAACACACAGAGACATCTGCACATACTCACACACACACACACACACACTCGCTTACACACACACACAGGCACATGCACACACACTCGCTATCATACGCACCTCCTTGACACCGCGGAGAGTGTTCTGTGTGAGGTTTGCGAGCGCAGCTGCTGGGGCAAGGTCGTTGAGGAAGAGGCGATACGAGACGAGCCCGTCGTGTCCAAAGTACAGCTGCAGCAGCCGCACCTGGCGCGTTGTAGTCGTAATGTGGAGAGGGGTGTGACAGCATGAGCGAGATGGGTGTGTGAGGACACAATAACAGAGAATCGGCAAACAAAGAAAGAAAGAACACACGATATTGGAGTCAGACAGCAGACAACGATGAACAACGGTCACGGCAGGATCAACACGTGCATTGCTCTTCACCTGTCGCGGGGTGAGGACGATGCGGGCCATATCCAGCGCCTGTGCAAACTGCTGCTCCGTTACTTTGCCTTTGTTGTGCCGGTCAAAATCCTTCAAGTAGTCCTTCGGCTGCAGCTTCTGCACATCCATTCACACACGCGCGCACAACCAGATTAGCGATACGAGAGCAAGTGTGCATGCACGAGCATGTGCGCATGTGCGCATGTGTGTGTGTTTGACGTACGTGTTTGGCGACTTGGAAGCGGATGGACTCCATTGCTTCGTCAACTTCATCCAGCGACTGCTCATCAAACCCTGATGAAGCCAGCAGCAACAGATATGGATATGAGCAACGCATCTCACCCAAACTTGTCACAAGCGCATGCACACATGAACACATGAACACATGAACACATGCACACATACATGCACATGCACCCTTCTTCAACCCTCCCACGCAATACACACCCTTTGTGCGCGGTGTCTGTTGCGTGGCGTCCTGCACCTCCCGAACAACTTCTGTCTCCGGTCGCGTCATCCTGGCAAAGCGGAACAGACAGCGGAACAGACAATCACACGGAATGAGACCCCATCATCAGCGGCAAATTGTTGCGGTCGTGAACGTGAGTGAACGTGTGAGCGTGAGAGGGTACCCACTTGTCGTGTGCTTGATTCGTACAAGTCGCACAAGCTACATGTGAACCATCTGTCTCTCTTGCCCCTCCTCTCCCCTCCCCCTCTGTATCCTTTCTCGCCACTTCAGTCACCGCACGTGGTTGGCGCCTTCTCGAGGTTTCTGGTGGGGAGCAGGAGGTCGTCCATATCCGACGCAAACCGGCGCCAGGCAATGACTGCTGGCGGTGCTGCCGTCGTGTCCGTGTACGCAGCAGTCAACGCATTCAGGTGATCCTAGTTTGGGGGGGGGAGTTGGGGAGAGGAGGAGGAGATGCGCATGATTCAGGCGTAAGCACATGAACGCTGACGCTTGGGCGTACGAACAAACAGTACAAACACATGTTCAAATACACACATGCACACATACATAGAGACAAGTAAGCACACACACACACACATAGACACACACGAGCACAAGCACGATGTGAGGGGCGCACCTCTGACATGTCTGGGTGCATTGCCTTGACGCCCGTCTTGAACTGGGCGGCGGTGATGAGGCCTTTGCGCAGTCGATCAAAGTCCCGCAGATACTCCGCTGCACGCAGTGATCGCTCCACAACCCTGACAGTGACAGCAAACATGGTGGTGGTGGTGATGGTGGTGGTGGTGGTGGTGGTGGTGATGTGAGGGATGGCTGTTGTAGATGCATTTCAGTCGCGCACGAACGTGGCTCGACAACAAGCAAAATTGATGGTGGTGGTGCATGAACACAATGTTCAAACACACGATCACAGACGAAGAAGGAAATGCAATCACGCGCACGATACTGTCAGCACAAGTCCATGCAGCCAGGAGCATGAGGGCGTGTGGTCTCACCTGAGCTTGAGCATAGCAATGGCTTCGTCGAGGTCTGCCATGCGTTCCTCTCGCTCTGCATCGACATCCTTCATCGTCTTGAAGTTGGCGATGCTGGCCTTGTCAAAGTACAGTTGCTCCTGCGGCTTCAGGTTCGAATCTTCGTCTACGTCCGCGATGAACTTGTGGTAGTTGACGTGTCCCGTTGCTGCGTTCGTGTACTTGTCGCACACCAACTCCACGTCCCTCTCCTGCAACGGCAGCCCCAGCGTCAGGTCGAGCAGCCGCCGGAACTGTGCGCGCGTCACGCCCTTGGTGAAGCCGTGGCGGCGGTCAAAGTCCCTGAACTGGGGATACAGGTCGAGGTTTCGCTCGTCAACGTGCTGCTTGATGGCGGCGAGCACCAGCTGCACGCGTTCCTCGTCCTCCCCTGCCAGCTCGTTCTCGTCCCGCACAATGTCCTTTCGCGTGCGCGTCGGCACAGACGCAAGCGGGTCCCGGACAAGATCGTCATCTTTGCCCGTCACAAATGCTGCCGTGGTGGTGGTGGTGGTGGTGGTGGTGGTGGTGATAATGATGACGATGGGCGAGTGGAGGAAGTGAGGTGAGGTGGGGCGAGGCGCGTGTAGACATCAGAAGAAGCAAAACAAGAACAACTAGTACTCGCGTGACACAATGACACCACTGTGCACATCACAATCGCCGTCTGCCGTGTGTGTGTGTGAGTGTGTGCGTACCTTCGTCAACCTGTTTGCAGAACTGCCTGTAGTTGACGCGCCCGTCCGGTGCTCTGAACCGCTCCACCAGCGCATTCACCTGCTCCCGCGTCAGCCGCACCCCGCCTGTGTGTGTGTGTGTGTGTGTGTGTGTGTGTGTGTGTGTGTGTGTGTGTGTGTGTGTGTGTGTGTGTGTGTGTGTGTGTGTGTTGAAGATCACCTCGTGAGTGAGTGTGTGTGTGTGTGTGTGTGTGTCTCAGTCACACGGGTTGCAATGGCGTGCTTCACCACGCCAACGTGCCCCCTCCCCCTTTCCACACATCCAGCCACCCACGATGGTCCAACCGACACCCACGGCACACGATGCACCACCACGTCGACAACAGCACCTGGTGCGGAGCAGGCGAGGCTCAGGCCGCACTCAAACTGGTTTGCCGTGATGCAAGACGAGTTGAGCTTGTCGTAATCCCGCATAAACTCCACGGGGCGCACGCGCGTCTTGTGAAAGGCAACCTGCAGCTCTCGCAACACGTCGTCGGCGCTGGCCGCCCTGATGGTGCCGGCACCAGGCACGTCCTCCATCTCCCTCTTGCGCAGCGTGTTGCGGAACCTGTCGTGTGTGTGTGTGTGGGGGGGGGGTTTGAAGTGGATGACGAGGATGCGGGGAGGAGGAGGAGGTGAGAGACAGGTGTGTGCAACCCTGTGTATGTATGTATGTGTGTATGTATATGCGTGTGTGTGCTGTGTGCGTGTGTGCGTGTGTGTGTATGTGTGCGTGTGTGTGTGTGTGTGTGTGCTGAGACGCAGATGACTGCGCCTGCTGTTGTGTACGAGTTCTGCGACACGATAGATGTGTGTGGTGGGCCGTACCCGAGTGGCTGCTCGGGGCCAATGCCTTCCACGTCGCGATGGAAGGCGAGGTAGTTGACCATATTGTTGTCCTGCAGAAAGCGGTTGGCAATCACCTGCAGCCGGTTATGGCAGGTGACGGGCACATGAAGGGAACGCAGTGTGGAGGGTAGAGTGGTGTTGACAGTGTCAGCACAGCAATGGTGGAATGTATGCTCACAACAAACGCACACCAGCAAACGGAGGCGGTTCATACAAAACCAACGCAGCTGCAGCTGTGCAAGGTGCACAAGAACCCACGCACCGTCACATTCATACCCAAACACACACATGCACATGCACATACACATGCACATGCACACATACACATGCACACATACACATGCACGCACAAGAACCCTCCCCCCCCCAACACACACGCACGCACGGCAGTGGGGCTCACCCTGACGTGGAAGGGCTCAATGTCCTTGGGCGCGGGGAGGTTGCGCTCAAACTGTGCTGGGGTGACGATGCCCCTGTTGACCTTGTCAAACTCCTGGAACGCGGAGCGAACGGACATGCCGTATGTCTTGCAGTGCTTGCGGATGATGTCGCGCAGCTCAAAGTAGAGATCCTCCATCTCCGGGTCGTCGTATCCGAAGCGCGCGGCCGCGCCGATGAGCGACGTCTCGGCGCGGTCGGGCGTTGGCGGCTTCTCCGCAGGCGCCTTTTCCAGGTTGGTGCGGGTGAAGGCGCTGTACACGTCCTGCACAAACTGGCGATAGTTGACGCGGCCGTCGCCTGTGTCGTACTGCTTCAGCAGCGTTTCCCGCTGCTCCTCGCTCAGGCGCACGCCCACTTGGTCCAAGCACCTGATGTTGTGTTGAGTGTGCATGTGTTGGTTGATGGATGTGTTGGTGGTGAGTGCGAGTTGGTGGTGAGTGCGAGTTGGTGGTGAGCGTGTGTGTGTGTGTGCGTGTGTGAGTGTGTGAATGAATCAGTACAGCGTAGTGGTGTAACCAAGTGGGTTTGTTGTCAGCACATGGACGCAATCGTCACATGCAAGTATCAACAATGAGAGCAGCAAAGACTACACACACGAGCGCGCGCACAACACCAACCACACACACACATACAACACGCAACGCACACACCATGTCACACACACACACATACAACACGCAACACAACACAACACAACACAACACAACACACCTTACCACACACACACAACATCTCAAGCACACAATACACGCAACAAAACACGCAACACCGCACGCAACACAACACCTGAGGAATTGGGACGGGGTGATGCGCCCGGCTCGGAGGGGTCAAAGTCACGGAAGTGCTCATCGACGCGAACACGGCGCAGGGCGATGGCGGCCTGAACCGCCTGGACTGCTTCGGTCATCGTCGCTCTGCGCTGTCGAGGCTGGTCGTGGTGGTGGCACTATTGCTTGTGTGGTGTGGTTTGGCAGCGGCGCGATGCTTTCTGCTTTCGTTGCTACGCGAATGTGTGAATGAATCAGTACAGCGTAGTGGTGTAACCAAGTGGGTTTGTTGTCAGCACATGGACGCAATCGTCACATGCAAGTATCAACAATGAGAGCAGCAAAGACTACACACACGAGCGCGCGCACAACACCAACCACACACACACATACAACACGCAACGCACACACCATGTCACACACACACACATACAACACGCAACACAACACAACACAACACAACACAACACACCTTACCACACACACACAACATCTCAAGCACACAATACACGCAACAAAACACGCAACACCGCACGCAACACAACACCTGAGGAATTGGGACGGGGTGATGCGCCCGGCTCGGAGGGGGTCAAAGTCACGGAAGTGCTCATCGACGCGAACACGGCGCAGGGCGATGGCGGCCTGAACCGCCTGGACTGCTTCGGTCATCGTCGCTCTGCGCTGTCGAGGCTGGTCGTGGTGGTGGCACTATTGCTTGTGTGGTGGTGGTTGGCAGCGGCGCGATGCTTTCTGCTTTCGTTGCTACGCGAAAGTTATGCTGTCGTCAAATGCAATATACGACACGACACTGGGAAAGATAGTGATGGAATTGCTGACGTGAGCAACAGCTGGGGGGTTGCTTCTGCAACCGTGATTTGATGACACACTGCAAGAAGCACAGCAAGAGCCGCAAGCAAGCGAGCGAAGGAAGTTGCACACACATCACTGAGTGTGACACTCACGGCTGTGTGCTGTTTGGGTTGCATTGCATTTATCCGACCCACCACCGACGAGCAAGCCAGAGCAGAAGCAACAATAAAGCGAGCAAGCGAGCAAGCAAGCCAAGGAAAAGGAAGAAGAAGCAGAAGCACACGTCCAAGAGCAGCGAGAATGCCTCACGATATCACAGTCTACGTCAAGGTCAGCCAGCTCACTGTGAATTGGGAGCCTGGTGTTCTCCCCTGAAGCCTTTTGTTCTATTCGAGCGCAGCCCCTCTGTTGTGTGTGTGTGTGTGTGTATTTGCTGTCTCTCTCTGTGCTTTTGGCGTTGTTGGTGTGATCGTCATCACGTCTCATCATCACGTCTCATCATCACACATTTATGATCACCACATCACGATGCTGCTGCACCTGTGTGTTGTCCACGGAACCTCACATACCCTCGCCACCCCACCCATGCACATCACAAATACACTGCAGGCGGCCGAGGATGGCCACAGCCGCGGCGACTGCCCCTTCTGCCAGAAGGTGTGCATGTGGCTGCAGCTCAAGGGCATTGAGCACACGGAGACCTTCATCAACATGAAGGACAAGCCTGACTGGTTCATGGACATGGCGCCTGCCGGGCTTGTGCCTGTCGTCAAGGTTGACGACAAGGTTGTGGCCGACTCTGAGGCCATCATCGACTACCTCGAGAAGCACACCCCTGCAGAACCAGACCTCACCTGCACCGACGTCTCCATGGACGTCTGCAAGGACATCATGAGCGTCTTCAAGGAATACTACTTCAACGAGGTGTGTGCATGTGTGTGTGTGTGTGCTTTGTGTGCGTGTGCATGTGTGTGTGCGTGTGTGTGCATGTGTGTATGTGTGTGCGTGTGTGTGTGTGTGTGTGTGTGCGTGCTTTTGAGCTTGGGAGGCCAGCCGCGTACATGCATGCTTGTGTGCCTGCATGTTTGCTTGTGTGCCTGCATGTTTGCTAGTGCTTGCTTGCGTGCATAGGCTGAACTTTTGGTCTTCCATCATCACTGACGCACACGTTGTCGTGTTGCTTGCTCCACACACACACACACACCTTCCCCACAAACACACCCACAGGAGGCAAACAAGGAGAGCAAGAAGAAGGTAGCGTTTGACCGGGTGATGGTTGAGCTGCACGAGTACCTCGACTCGATCCAGCACCCCTGGCTGTCGGCCGACCACCCGACCCGCGCAGACTGCGCCCTCATCCCCAAGCTCTACCACGCCCTCACCGTGCTGGAGAACGCGAAGAAGTACAAGATCCCGCCTGACGCCCCCGAAGCGCAGGCGTACGTCACGCGCGCCTTCAAGCTGCCCGAGTTCAAGGGCACGGCGTACCCGAAGGAGGTCATCCTCCACTCCTGGGCGCAGAAGCACAAGCAGCAGACCCACAACCACCACCACGACGGGCACCACAAGCACTGAGCAACCACACACTCCCTGCTGCTGACTTGTGTCGTGTTGGTATGCGTGCATGCGTGCATGCATGTGTATGAGTGCGTGGGGTGAATGTGCTTAGCAAGGCGCGCACACACGCACCAACACGCCAATGCACACGCTCTCGGCGCCCCCTCTCTCTCTCTCTCTCTCTTCATGCGTTACCCCTTCCTGTGCCTTTGTGATGGCGTTCCAATCTTGTCCTTGTTTCTGTGAACGTGCGTGCATGCAAGCATCTCGTTCACACGTGGTTTTAAGTGTGACGGCTATCGCTGCTTTGTTTCTGGTTGATGAGCATTCTCTGCGTGTGCATGCGATTGACGTGTGCGCCGCAGACCTCTGCAAGCAGCAGGCCAATCAATAAACGATACAACAAGACCAGTATTTATGTACTGAGACGACAAGTGAAGAAGTACAGTACAATCATCATCATCATCATCATCATCATCATCATCATCATCATCATCATCATCATCATCGTTTACACGAGAAGCAGGGAGGTGGAGAGAGGAGTGAGAAGGATATCAGCTAGTCTGTGATGGTGATTGCGTGCCCGTTCATCGTCGTCTCGCTGTTCTCCAAGCGCTGCAGTGAATGGGGGAGGACAGACACGCAGTGAGCAAACCGGCATGTGTGTGTGTCTGTGTGTGTGTGTCTGTTGTCTGTGTGTCTGTGTCTGTGTGTGTCTGTCTCTCTGTGTGTGTGTGTGTGTGTGTCTATCGCTCGTGTCAATCGGCCTATTTCTCCACGCGTGGCTGCCATTGTCTCCATGTGAGCACTCCACCCATGCCCTGCACATGTGCCCTGCACATGTTGCACGTGTCTGCTCACCGCAAAGTAGTCTTCAACCATCGGTTGCAGCGCCGCTGTCGTCGAAAACACCTCCAGCACCTGAAGAGAGCCATGTGGCGCAGGTGGCAACCCCATGGGTCAGTGCATACATGTGCTTCAATGTGCAGAGCTGGTGGCATGTCACCCACCCACCACACCAAAATCCGCCACACCACACATCCCACGTTACAACAGGCCGCCAACACATCACACCGCAACCTCCCCCCAATACCTTTCTCAGGAGCTTGTGGCGTGCGTGCGTGTCTGCGCTGTTGAGAACAAACGGGCTCTCTGCCAGGTCGGCAGCAGGTGCGTCGCCAAACAGATGCGAGCACAGCACCCCCAGCGCGTTCCAGTCACGCGTGCCGGGACCAGACGACACGGCAGCCCTGAGCAGCGGTGGCAGTCGTGGTGGCGATGGTGGTGATGATGGTGGTGGTGAGGGATGGGTGAGTGGAGTGCGATGTACGCATGCATGCGTGCTAGGGAGTGAGCACACGTGGAACTGATGATTCGTGCGCACATCGTTGTTGCGGTGAGCATGACAAGTTGTGCGTTCTGCAAGGGACACCACAGCTCACTTTGCGTATTGAAGAACGAAAGCATCAAAATCCTCCTGTGCATCCAGCGCTTTCGCCGCCGCCAAACACATGAGCACGTGCTCACACGTCGCCGCAGCCTGGTCGTGTCGTGGTGCCGTGGTGTGTGTGTGTGTGTGTGTGTGTGTGTGTGTGTGTGTGTGTGTGTGTGTGTGTGTGTGTGTGTGTGTGTGTGCATAAGTTGGACAAGAAAGAGACGAAGCAGGAAGGAGGAAGAAAGGAGCAAGCAAAGGCAATGTGGAATAGGCGAGTGCGGCGGTGGCTGCTGCGGCTGCTGCTGCTGCTGTGCTGCGAGCAAACCACGAAGAGCTGCTTCAAGTGCTGGCAGCAGATGTGTGCCCACCTTATCGGCGGCGGTTGCAGCGTTGATTGCGTTCAAGTGCTGACGCGCTGGCGTTCGCCGAAAGCGGCGCTGTTCACACACACACACACACAGACACAGACACATATGCACACATAAAACAAACACGCACAGTCACAAGCATACGCACGGTGAGCTACAGGAGCTTGCTTTGCACAAATGCATGCAGGCAAGTGTGACATCATGACATGGGTGACGTACGTGCACATCTGAGACAGCGAGGGCCGGACGAAATCTGCCGATGGCGTGCGATGTGTCCGGGGTGGCGGGCAGGCTCTGGCGGTGGCTCAGGAGGTGCAGCACAGACCCAGCATCGCCAACAAGCACCCACGCACCCAGCGCGGGCTGCCACGCATACACGCGGCTCACGCCCTGATGCAGCACACACAAACACACGTGTCAGAGGATGAGCGGGAAGAGGGCGGCGTGATGTGTGTGTGTGTGTGTGTGTGTGTGTGTGTGTGTGTGTGTGTGTGTGTGTGTGTGTGTGTGTGTGTGTGTGTGTGTGTTTGGAGAGGGTGATGAGGCAAGAGTCACCCATCGTATGGCATGGCGCAGCATCTCGGGGTGCATCCGTGTTCACCTGTGCGTTCTTGAAGAACACGACTGCTGTTCCCGAGGCCAAATACGCCGCGTCCACCAATTCCTGATGCAATGCACGTGCACCTGATGCAAGAAGACAACACGTGGCAACAGTGGCACAACCAACCTGTGAACCTGGGCACGTGCATGCCTTTGAATGGGTGCTTGTGTGCGTGTGTGTGTGTGTGTGTGTGTGTGCTCTTGGGTGTGCGTGTGTGTGTGTGTGTGTGTGTGTGTGTGTGTGTGTGTGTATGGGTGCTATTGGGTGCTTGTGGGCTCACAGCTGAGATGCCAGCTACGTGTGTGTGACGTACGTGCACACAATGCTGACAAGTCGATGGCGTGGAGTACGATGCAGCCTTTGTTCAAGTTCCTGAAACAGAGACCAAAGACACGGGCGTGACCTACAACGGCTTCGAAACACCGGAACAAACAAAAACAAACAAAACAGAAACGAAATCACACAAAGCATGCCTGCACACCCAACTGGGATGCGTTGCGTTGTGCTCACCAGACGGAGAGGCGGGCGGTACAGTCGATGACCAGGAGATGATCGCCAGCGAGACGCAGAACAGCAACGCCGTTTCCGGCAAACATGGGAGGAAGCAGCCTAGGGAGTGGAAACCGTGCGGGTGTAGCGGTGGGCGTGGTCGCAATCACAACGAACGAGTATGAGAATGACAAGGGGAGAGAAAGCCTGGGATGAGAAGACGAAACAGCATGAACACACACGTACACACGCACACATGCAAATATATGCATACAATGAGAATGTAAAAGCCGCCAGCAAGCACCACACACGTCACATCAACACACCGCAGGCCCGTGGCTGCGGAGAAGATGTGCAGACAGCCGTCTGTTGTTGCGCAGCACACGTGACGCTCGCTGCCGACAGCAGCAATACACGGCAGCGATAGTGGCACGCTCCACACCTCCCTCACATCGCCAGGTCCCGTGGAGGAAGTCACGGCTGCTGCTGCTGCTGCCGTTGGTGCCGTTGGTGCTGTTGATATTGTTGATGACGCTGTTGGTGCCGCTTGTGTGGATTGGGGTTGCTCCACGCACACGACGCGATACAGTGCCAGGGAGCCGTCAAGTCGCTTCTGCAGTGCAGACCCAATGCATGCCATGAAATGAGCTGTTATGGACAGAAAAGGAATGACATGCACCGTTGCCGTTTACGCTTTCCTTACACCATTGCCCACGCTTACAAAGTTACACATACACGCACACACACACAGAGGCACACACACACACACACACACGCACACACACACACAGAGTCACACGAACATGCACACGCGCACTCTCGCTGTTGACAAGTGCATCACACCGGCTTGTTCTGCACGCGAATGTGCCGTGTCCTCGTTGCCGCTGCCGAGGACGGGAGGAAGAACGTTGTGTTGCGCACAGGCGACGCCGTTCCAAGCGCAGGCAGCACCTGCACAGATATAAGGGCGATTTGGGGCGAGGATGGTGTGTGATGGCGTGTGAGTGTGCTGCAATGGGAAAAACACACATGCACGCGCACACAATTTGCATCAACATTGACACACACATGCACACACACACACGCACACACATACACACACAAAACACAACACACATACACACACAACACACAACACACATACACACACAAACACACACACGCCGTGGTGAGCAGACCTTTGACGTGTCGTGTTTCGGGTGGAAGAGTGCGGCCCCGAGTGATATGGACGCGTCGACGAGCTCAAAGCCCTGCGGCGGCCGCAATTCGTGTCGAGCACGCTTTATCGGCGACTGATGCGCAGCATAGCAGAGAGCAGGAACAAGCGGGAACAGACAAGGGAAGTGAGTTGAAGCAATAAGGCTCATCCTGTTTGCACACATGTACATGCGTGTGAATGTGTGTGAATGTGTGTGTTTTCGTGTGCAAGTTGGGTGCGGAGCACATCAAAGGGTCTATGCTCACCTCGCCAAAGGGCGTGCTTCGCCTGTGAAAGTGTGAAAATTGACCAGCAGAAGAAGCAGCAAAACGAGTGAGACGAGCGTGCGGTTCGGTGTGCCAGTGTTGACAGCATCACCAACAACGCGGTGTTGCCCCAATCGCCCACAGCCCACGCACAGCCCAATTTTCATCAGCCATCTCATGCTCGCAGCAAACCTTCGAGCCGTCATGGCGGCTGACGGGCGCGTGATGGGCGCAATGCGACGCCGCCCCGTCCGCGTCCGACTCTCTTTCTGCACACCAGCAGCTGGCGGTGGTGGAGGTGTGGATGGCGATCAGACATATGGTGGTTGGGGGACATGAGAGGGGCAAGTAGCTACGAATCAGTTTGCAAGCCAACTTGTGTTGAATGTAGAATTCAAACTACTACTGACGTTTACACACACGCATACACAGACACACAGACGCACGCACACGCACACACGCACGCAAAACAAGCGGGCCCACGCGCGTGCAGTGCTGCCTCACCCGACTGGGGGGCGCGACGTGCTGATGCTGATGTGGATGACGCTGACGAGGTTGTGGTTTGCGCTGGCGACGGCGAAGAGAAGCCGATGGTGTGCTGCGGTGATGCCGTGGCCATTCCTGTGGTCATGGACCGCGCCATGGCTTTGGCCAGCGCGTCGCCACGACCCCCAGCTGCTGCGCTGCTGCCATTGGCGGCACCGTCATCATCGTCATCGTCATCATCATCTGTGATCGTCAAACGCGACAGATTCCGGCTCGTCTTCTTCTTCACCACCAGATCGTCGTCATCATCATCATCGTCATCGTCGTCGTCGTCGCCGTCGTCGTCGTCACCACCAAGATCGCCATCAACACCACCACCTTGACCACTAACAGCTGTGGCAGCTGCTGTGCTCGAGTGACTGGGTGTGGTGGCGCTTGCTTCCCCGTTGCTCCTCTGCTGCAGTGCAACAGCCGCTGCCGTCAACAGTCCGAGATCCGATCCTCCGTCGCCGTTGGCACTCATTGTCGTGGCAGCACGCGCCCTGGCAGTGGACACGAACGCAGTGGTATGCGTGAACAGGTCGCGGAGATGGGCGGTGTTGCGGTACGACACTCTCTTACTTCACGCACAAAGACAACCACGCATGCATGCACATGTGTGTGTGCGTGTGCTTGCGTGTGTGTGTGCGTGTGCTTGTGCGTGTGCTTGTGTGTGTGTGTGTGTGTGTGTGTGTGTGTGTGTGTGTGTGTGTGTGTACTTTGTGAGCGCTGCTTTGGGGAGTGGGGTTCCGATTTCGCTGCTGCTGAATCGAACGCACGCAACGTCGCCATCAGCAGAGCATGCGAGCACCGTTGTTCCTGGCACAGCACCACCAGATGCACACGTTGGGGTGAACTAATGGGCAGTACTATGCTCACATCAGTTTAAACAACAGCCATGTGACATGACAAGAGCAACAGCACCACCACTACAACTGAGCCACTGCAGATCACCTCAGTGTGTGCGTGTGTGTGTGTGTGTGTGTGTGTGTGTGTGTGTGTGTGTGTGTGTGTGTGTGTGTGTGTGTGTGTGTGTGCAAGTGCATCAGTTCATGCTGTACCCAACCTGTTTTGTCCCATGCAATGTCGACGATGTGGCCCTCCAGAACAGCGTGAACAACAGCATACGCGCGCTTGGCACCCGTCACCTGCACGCACGCACACGCAGCAGTGGACAAGCAAATTCAGTTGTTATGCCCGTATGTGAGCATTCGCAAGCACCACGCGCACACACACACACACACACACTACACACACAGAAATTCGCACATGCACACACGCTTATGTGCACGCTCATATGCTCACACATGCACACGTACACGACATACACCATCACAAGTTTGTTGCTGCGTACCCAGAACGAGAGTGTGCCGTCTGTGCCGGCGACAGCGAAGCACGAGCGCGTTGCGTGTGTGTCGGGAGCGCCGTAGATGACGGGCGATGATCGCTGGAGATGGCGATGGTGGTTGAAGGATGAGAGGTATGCTCGCACATTGGTGTCACATGCAAGCAAGACAGGGTGTGATGACATGTGTGCAATGAAGGCACAGTAGCACAGGCGACCGACCACAGACATGACGGCGCGCGTGTGTCCGACGAGATCGAATTCGCGTGTCATCTCCTGCCACCGCCGAGATATAAGATGGGATGAGATAAGATGGGATGAGGTGAGGTGAGAGGTGGTGGGCAGGCTGAAGGTCAACACTGCAAACGCTGCGAACACCGAAGCACGCGACTCAACGCAGGCAGCACGCGTGGTGTCTGCCCACCTGTCGAGCGATGCAGATGGCCACGGGAACATCGTTGTTCCGGCCGTTCACTGGTCGTGAACACGCGAACACGTGTGTGTGTGTGTGTGTGTGTGTGTGTGTGTGTGTGTGTGTGTGTGTGTGTGTGTGTGTGTGTGTGTGTGTGTGTGTGTGTGTGTTTGGGGGGATGGGGTTGAGCGGTGAGGACTGGTGAGATACACATATACGCGCACGTGCAGGCATGCAATAAGAACGGAGATATGCACATGGCGCACACACACACACACACGCACACACACACACACACACACACACAGACCTGCGACAAGGTACGTGCCATCTGTGGACCAGTCCAAACGGAGGAACAAGCACGTGCCCGTCGTCTTGGCAAAGCAACGCGGTGAGGTGAGACGTGCACACCTTAAATGCACACAGACAAGGGCCAGCGAAAGACAAAGACACGCACACACGTACCCACAACCACACACAACACCAACACACAACACCACCACACGCAACCACACACGCAAATACAACCACACACACACACACACACACACACACACACGCACAAGCACACACACACAAGCACGAGTGCATACATCGCGCAGCTGCTTGTCAATGTGTGCGGCTGGGGTCCAGTCGTCTGTCTTCCACACAATGACTTGATCGTCACCCTGCCCACCACACTCGCGCACATCAAGCAAAGCATGAGCTTGGGAATTGCTGGAGTCGAGGTGATTTAGCGCCAACAAGCCAGAAAAACAAATGCAATTCGGAACAAACGAGTGATGCCGCGTGTTTTCGCACACACACACACGCGCGCGCACACACACACACACGCACACACATACACGCACACACATACACGCACATAA
Source organism: Salpingoeca rosetta (assembly GCF_000188695.1). Taxonomy (NCBI): domain Eukaryota; class Choanoflagellata; order Craspedida; family Salpingoecidae; genus Salpingoeca; species Salpingoeca rosetta. The sequence continues at coordinate 25,729 of NW_004754912.1, read as the reverse complement.
ATACACACACACATACACGCACATAAATACACACATACACACAGAGACACGCACACGCACACACACACACACACACATGTTCGCATGCACAATAACCGCGCAAATATGGGCATGTGCGTGCACCTGCGATGCGAGGTATTTGAGGCACGGGTCCCACGCCAGGCCCTTGACGTGGCCGTTGTGGCCAGAGAGCTGGTGGAGCAGCAAGCCGTCTGTGGACCAGACCAGCACCATGTTGTCGACGCCGCAGGACGCCAGGGTGTCCCCATCCGGCGACCACGCCAGCCCAAGCACATCTGCCGCAGCACATCCCACCAGCGCCACCGCCCGAACAGCCATGTGAGCAAGGAATTCATGACACCCGTGTCCCTCAGTTGAGCAACAGCTGCTGGTTTGCACAAAAGCAGTGCCCTGACCTTCCGTGTGCCCGCGCAATGTTGCTGCTGGCTGCCACGCTTCGACACTGGGGCCGTCCAAACTTCCAAAGGACGCCGACGCCTCGTCCTCTGCCGTGGAAACGGGGTGAAGCGAAGGGTGGGCGCGATGTGTCACAAAGTCATGGCATTCATGAGTGTGAGAATGTGCTGGTGGGTTTTGTTTGGACTGCAGACGACATTGTTGTGCCGTCATGGAGAGCGGCACAAGAGCTGATGAGAGCACACACACACACATACACACACACACCACACCACACCACACACCCTCACACACGCACACACACCCTCACAAACACATACACACACACCACACCCTCACAAACACATACACACACACCACACCACACCACACACCCTCACACACCACACCACCCTCACACACACGCAGACGCATACACCACTGACCTTGGGTCCAAAGAATGATTGTGTGGTCAACACCACCAGAGGCTAGCAGCATGGGGTCTTTCGGGCTCCAGCGAACAACATTCACGCCACCTGGTTGGGCCGGGGGAGGGGTGATTGAGAAACGGAGGCGAAGGGCGGAGGTGGATGAGATCACAGCAGCGCGCAAACAGAAAGCAGCCGGCACTTGAGCGTGTGCTTTTGTGGCAGACAATCCTGGGTAAAGGGGGGGGGGGCACACAGCTCACACTACCTTACCTTCATGGGCCGACATGAACGACAGAGCTGCACGCTTCCTGGTCGCATCAGGGCTGCCAATGCAGCTTGCTCGCCACAAGCGGATCCCATCTGGGGAAACCAGGTGACACATGTGGTCATATGTATGTCACAACGTCAGGATGTTGGGGCGGCGTCATGCCATGAAGCGGGATGTGGGGTTGGTATGGGTCAGTATACGAGGACACAAGCGCGGAGACGGAAAAGGTGATGGCTCAAGGCTGATCATCAGAAACAGAACCAGACGTGCAAGGAACCCTGTCTGGCTGGCGGTCGCACCTTGACTGGCGGTTGCGAGGCGATCCCCGTCACAACTTGTGTCGAGGGAGAAGATGGGTGCACGCCCTGGCGACGCGAAGGCGACGACAGACCGTGTGATTATTGATGAACACATGGACCAATGCCAGAGAGGAGGGGAAGAGGAGATGGAGGAAGAGGGGGAGACATGGGAGACGTGCATGATTTGATGCACACATTCACACACATTCATTCACACATTCACACACATTCATTCACACACACACACGCACACACATGCACGCACACACACACACACACGATGCACCACTACCACTGCTCACTCACCATCGTGCCACAGCCAGTCCAGCCGCCCAAACAACATCGTCGTCCTCTTGCAACGGCGCCAAACACAACAAAAAAGATTATGGTGGTGATTTTTGATTTGATGCGCGTTTAACAACGGCGCGACGGTTGAAGAACAAGAAGCAGGACAACAAAGCTGATGGCGATGATGATGGTGCCGCTGCGGGCAACACCGACAAGGAGACGAAGGAAAGCACCAGCAGCAGCAGTGACGGTGGCGGTGTTGGCAGTGCTGCCACTGCTGCTGATGGTGTTGGCGTTGGCTGGCGAGAGGCAGGTTGATGCTGCAACTCCTTGCAGCGCGCGTGGCGCTGTTCCAAGCGGGCCCAACCGGTGTCTGGTGCGTGCCATGCCGTTGCGCTGCTGGTTTGCGCTGGGAGCTGTGCCTGTGCATGAACTGAGGGTGCTTGTTGTTTCCGCCTCGCGCTTTGCTGACTTGGGACATGGGTCCCTGTGGTAATTGCTGTGATGTAAATGGCAGTGCCCGGAGGAGAGACCAAAGTGCATTGGATTGTGCGCTTCTGGGGTGCACAAGACCACCGGCAAGGTTGTCCATGGCTTCCGCACCACATGTGAAGTGAGTGCAAAGCAAGCGAGAGAAAGAGAGCGCGCTTGTGTCTGTGCGTGCCTGTGTGTGTGTCTGCGTCTGTGTGTGTGTGTGTGTGCCTTTGTGTCTGTGTGTCTGTGTGTCTGTGCAAGCCTGTGTCTGTGTCTGCGTGTGTGTGTATATCTGTATCTGCGTCTGCCTGTCTGTGTGTGTTTAAATCGCGTGGATGCGCATTGGTGTGAATGTGCCAGCGCGCGATGCATGCGTGCACGCGTTTGTTCCCGATACCAAGCTTCATCGCTGTTATTGCTGCTGTTGCTTCTCACTGCGATCTGCGACAGGAGTGTGAGTGTGTTGTGGATTCGGAGGCTGACACAGAGTCCACGTCCAAGCCGGTTGTGGTGGAGTGGGACGCACCGCGGCAGGATGAACAGCAACCACGACCTGTGGCTTCGTCCTCCAAGACACAACACGATCAGACGTCATCGTTTCACGGCCCTGATGACGGCGAATATCCGGCAGACTACGCCGCTAAACTTGCAGCCAAGTCGGAGATTGATTTCGAACCGATTGCAGGTGCACACTTGTATTCCTGTGTGTGTGTGTGTGTGTGTGCGTGTGCGTGTGTGAATGTGTGTGTGAATGTATGTGTGTGTGTGTGTGTGTGTGTGGAGCTGTTTCTGTTTCTATTTCTGTGTATGTGTGTCTGTGTGTTGATTGCTCTTATCCCTGTCCGTACGCACACGTGCACGCTACACCACAGCCCGCTTGCGAGGCGACACCTCCCTGGACATGCGGGACGCTCGCTACTGGGATGATGGCATTGTGAAGCCGCGGCTTCTCGTCATGACAGTGAGTGACGCGTGTGTCTGTGTGTCTGTATGTTTGTGTGTCTGTGTGTCTGTATGCCTGTATGTTTGTGTGTCTGTGTTCGAGCAACAGTCCTTCACTCACTGAACTCACCCACTTACCCACGCACGCACTCAACTCGGGGAAACACCAATCGCGAACAATTGCCGACCAGGTTGCCACTCATCGGGAACCCTTTATTGAATTGACGGAGCAGAGCGTTGGCAACATCGGCAAGAAGCTGCTCGTGGCGGGAGAGGGCGAATTCTTCAAGGGTACGTGTGTGTGTGTGCGTATTACGTGTGTGTGTGTGTGTGTGTGTGTGTGTGTGCGTGCGTGCGTGCGTGCGTGTGTGTGTGTGCGTATTACGTGTGTGTGTGCGTATATATATATATGTGTGTGTGTGTGTGTGCGTGTGCGTGTGCGTGCGCGCGATGTTGTTTCACAGTTTTGTTGCCGCTGTTCTTCTTGTGCTCACACTGCAGGGTATGGCTGGAAACTGAAGAAAGTCAGGGAGACACTGCTTAAGTACAAGGACGATTATGACATGGGTGCGACCACCAGTTGTTTGTATGCGTATGACGTGTGTGCGTGCGTGTTGTGGCGGTATCGTACTCATGTCTGATGGACTCCGCTCGCACACTTCACCCCTCATCACTCATCACTCGCTGTCACTTTGCCATCCTCTGTGCAGTTCTCTTCACGGATTCGTTTGACAGCTTTGTGTTTGCCGAAGAGGACGAACTCATCGACACGTTCCGATCCATGAACGCCCCCATGGTCGTCAGTGCCGAGGTGCGGCTGTTTGTATATGTGTGTGTGTGTGTGTGCGTGTGTGTGTGCGTGTGTGTGTGCGTGTGTATGTGTGTATGTGTGACACTGGTTGTTCCCGACACCCACATCGCACGTCCTTGCATGCGCACAACTGCAACCATCACGCCCCAGGTCAACTGCTGGCCCAACCCCGAGCTGGCGACGGAGATGCCACCATCAAGCAGCGTTGGCCACTACCCGTATCCAAACAGCGGAGGGTACATGGGTACGTTGTGTGTGTGTGTGTGTGTGTGTGTGTGTGTGTTTGCTTGTTTGATGAGCTGTGCCATGCATCTCACACGCGCATGCGCTTTACCAACACATTTGCCCAACCCCTCCTCCCTGCTTGCCAGGCTATCTTGGATACATCTTGCATCTGTACAACGATGTGATTGCCATCCACCACAAGTCTGATTGCTGTGATGATCAGGGAGAACTGATCAAGGTCCGCAGAGTCGTGTTGCCGACTGGTTGTTGAATTCATCATTGCTGTGACTTGCGTTGCTATAATTGCACTGCCGCACGTCTCTCAATCCTTGCCCTCGTGCACGCGCCACGACAGGCGGTTGTACTGGACAACAAGGCGTTTCGCATCGATCACCAAGCCGTTCTTTTCCAGACGCTCTTCGGTCAGAGAGAGAGAGAGAGAGTGTGTGTGTGTGTGTGTGTGTGGTTGTGTGTGTGTGTGCGCGCGTGGGTGTGCGCGCGCGTGTGTGGGTGTGGGTGTGGTTGTCGCTGTGAGTATGGGACACTGCTCATGCGTACCATAATGTGCATGATGACGGCTGCTTCATTTGGATGTCCAGGTTCCGCCAAACGCGATGTCGTTGTGCGAGATGGGCGCATCCACAACCAGGCCACGCACACCTCTGTGAGCAACCGACATTCTGTGGCTGCATGTGTGTGGTGTGGTTGGGTAATGCTTGTCGCTTTCTCCACCCTCTCCCGAAGTCACCTGACCTCATCCTTTGTTGTCTCACTATCATCCACAGCCAGCGGTGGTGCATGCCAACGGATGGGACAAAGGACCCCTCCTCGACATTCTGCAGCAAGCAGGCGAGCTCACACCGCAGTACCGCCAACAACTCTTGGACCTCAAGGCCACCCTAGAGAAACAGAAGGTCAGTCTGTGTGTGTGTGTGTGTATGTGTGCGTATTGCTGGGTCCTTTCTCTTGCTTCACTGCCACCACACACGCGTCACTTCATCTCCATTCAAGTGATGAACACCACGTTGTCCCTACCTTCTCTCTTCCCTGATGCGCAGACGCTTGAGAAGCGCGAAAATGCCGTCAACCAGCGATGCGAGGACCACAACCCAAACCCAAGCATGGATCCAGAGAGGTGTGCGTGTGGGGGGGGGCTGTTGCGTTGATATGAGTGACGACGCTAGGTCTTGATGCACATGCTCATGATTTCCCGTTCACATCAACACCACGCCATCATTGTGTTTGTGTGCGTGTCACTCCCACGATAACCACAACCGCCGCCATCAACCACCACCACTGCCACCAGGAACTTCATCAAGGAGTACGGCCTGATGCCGCTGTCAAAACTGCGCAGGAAACAGCTCAAGCAGGAGAAGAACGTCACCTGGCATCAAATCGAGCAGCAGGTGTACGAGGTGCAAGAATTCAGGTCTGTGCATGAGAAAATGTAAACGTGTGCATGAGTACATAAGACTGTGTGTGTGTGTGTGTGAACAACGGTTCGTCACATGTGTCTCCCAACACTCCTTCTATGCACTTTCATCCCTGCGCCTCACCACACCATCATCACCACAATCAACACCATCATCACAACCACCACTGTGACCAGAACGCATTGCCCCGAGACGCCGCTGCACTATCGCACCGCCAATGGCGGTCCCGATGTCAGCGATGACCGCACAGCATCCATCGACCCTCTTCGCACATGCTCATCGTTCAAGGTGACGCACCATCATCACTGGCACCAATGACGTGGCATGAATTGCAATCAAAGCATGCTCGCCTCACTCCCCCTGCATGTGTGTTGTGATTGTGTGTTCGTGTGTGCGCGTGCTCTTGACAGGTGTACGTGTACCCTCTGACCACTGACGAAGAGGCCGCCCTGCCAGCCATCTACCGCGCCATCCGAACCGCCATTCGTGACGGCCCGTACAGCACCGATGACCCATCAAAGGCGTGCCTCTTCGTGCCAAGCACAGACGTATCGTGCTGGTGTGAAGGTGCGCTGTGTGTTTGTGTGTTTGTGTTGTGTGTGTGTGTGTGCGTGTGTGTGTGTGTGTACGTGTATGTGTGTGTGAGTGTGTGTATGTGTACGTGTGCATGTGTGTGTGTGAGTGTGTGTATGTGTACGTGTATATGTGTGTGTGTTTGTGTTGTGTGTGTGTGTGTTTATGTTGTGTGTGTGCGTGTTGCCAATGTTGGTACATGGCTTTCACAGCCGTCACCGACATCTCACAATTGGGTATACGCGCTTGCGGCTGAAAGATTGCATGCATGGCACGTACTCTGGCAACATCGAGTCAATGCATCCCGTGAGCGCAGCCATCGAACGCAATCTCTCCAGGTGAGGCGGTGGTTTGTTGTTGCTGGTGGTTGTTTTTGTGGTGATCATGGATCTCGACGCCTTGTGTGTGATGGCGCGTGTTCATGGCTGCCTCCAAACACACTCACACACACTCACACACATGTGATGCACGGCAGGCTTGCGTATTGGAACGAGGGCCGCAACCACATCCTGTTTGAGTACAGCGACGCACCATGTCTCCCCTGGCATGCAGAACACGCCATCGTCGCCAAGGTACAACGTTCGTGTGTGTGTGTGTGTGTGTGTCTGCGTCTGTGTGTGTGTGTGTGTGTCTGTGTCGTGTCTGTGTCTGTGTCTGTGTCTGTGTCTGTGTCTGTGTCTGTGTTTTGGAAGAGAAGCGCTTTCGGGTGGCGCTCATCATTTGCGACTCATTTTGCTTTCATCCCACCAACCATGCCTTGTTTTACACCATCACACGCATCAGGTTGGCTTAAGTGAATTCCACCACCGTGACGGCCTCGATGTGTCCATGCCACTCTTCTCCATGGTGACATTCACACCGGAGCAGCGGCGCGTTCCGCCCGCAAACAGAAAGTACCTCGTCACCTTCAGGTCTGTGCATGCATGTGTGTTGTGACGTGGTGCGCTGTGGGGCGGGGGTTTGATGTTTACTGCTGCTGGGTTTTGAGGGGTTGGTGTCACTCACTGCACCACCGCTCGCGCTTCTTGTAGCCACTGCAATCTCACTCCAACCATGTTATGGTGCCACTGCTTGACGTGTGTCTTCTTTCCCTGTTGTACAGGGGCACGAAGTCTGCTCGCTCTGATGCCATGCGCAACCACCTCCCAAAGCTGCACAACGGCAGGTGTGTCGTGCTGTGCGTGCGATGTGTTGTGTGTTCTTGTGTGTTTGTGTGTGTGTGTGTGTGTGTGTGTGTGTGTGTTGTGGTGGAGTCAGCTGGTTTTGGTGCTGTGTGTGTGTCTGTCTGGATCCACCTCACACACGCACACACATCGCCTGTGTTTGTGCGTTTGCAGGGACATTGTGTTGGTGTGCGCGTGCCGGTGGTTTGGCGAAGAGCGAATGGGTCGTGAGGGGAAGGTTGGATATGACCCCTCGTGTAAGCAGGCAGAAGAAGAGTTCAACAAGTACACATACACGGAGCTGGCGCTGGAGACCAAGTTTGGGCTTATTGTCGAAGGGTTTGGCTACCACTCCTTCAGGCTAACTGAGGTGTGTGTGTGTGTGTGTGTGTGTGTGTGTGTGTCGTGCGTGTGTGTGTGTGTGCGTGTGCGTGTGTGTGTGTGTGTGTGCGTGCGTGTGTGTGCGTGCGTGTGTGTGCGTGCGTTGCAGACGATTTCGGGCCTGTTTGTGGTCTCACCCACCTTCCATCTCCTGTCATCCCCCTTCATTCCTCACAGATCATGGCTGCGGGTGCCATCCCCGTCATTGTCGTCGATCACTACGTGCTGGTGCGTGTAGATGAATGACGCTTCGTGTGTGTGTGTGTGTGTGTGTGTGTGTGTGTGTGTGTGTGTGTGTGTGTGTGTGTG
>NW_004754912.1:2616-17636 GCF_000188695.1 Salpingoeca rosetta | reverse complement strand
CACACACACACACACACACACACACACACACACACACACACACATCTGTGTTCAGCTCCCGAGGATCCTGCGGTCGATCCGAGATGAGGTGGTGGAGATGATGCAGAGACGCGTTGTGTTTGTGTTTGAGGAGTTCTTCAAGTCCCTCTCCACCCAAGTGCACACAGGTGAGGGAGTGAGTCATTGGGACAGGGAGTTCTGGAGTGAGTGTGGCGAGGTTTGTGGTGCGTGCGTTGCTCTCTTGTTCTCGTGTCCATTCAACCACTCTCGTCATCTGCCAACTCGTGTGCTATTTGCTGCTGTCAGCGCTGGAGTCTGCCAGGATCAACCTGTTCAGTGGCGACAACGCGTGGTACCTCAAGTGAGTTGATATATATATATATATATATATGTGTGTGTGTGTGTGTGTGTGTGTGTGTGTAGTGTGTGTGTGTGTGTGTGTGTGTGTGTGTGTGTGTGTGTGTGCAGGGGATCGTGCGCAGAGGTGCGAATCAGCGCGGTCACCTCACAGCATCTCGCTGCCATCACCAACACCTTCATGCGCACACACACACGCAAATGCTCGCAGGGGAAAGATGCAAGTGGAAGGGCTGGCGTACGACACGCCCAATGAGACGCCACACGATGTGATGCAGGAGTCTGTATGGTGCAACACCCCCGCCCACCGACGAAAGGCGGCAAAGGATAATGCACCCATGTGATGTGTTTGCGTGCGACGATGAGGATGAGGAGGAGGAGGAGGAGGAGGAGGATGAGGAGAGGAGGAGGAGGAGGAGGAGGAGGAGGAGGAGGAGGAGGAGGATGTCTAACAGCGTGACCAAGATCAGCTTAGATCAGCTTTGTCACTAGTTCAATAGTTCAGCCCACCTGTTTGTGGTTCCTCTGCGTCAGTACATGGAAGTAAACGCGTTGAGATGACACGATGTCAGCCAGGCAGTGTGTGTGTGTGTGTGTGTGTGGAGCAAAGCCACGCTGCAGTCAAGCAACAAGAGAAAGAGGAGATGAGCCAACACACGCCACCACCTCGTCACCCCCAAGTCGAAGCAACTCAGCTCAGCAAGCAAACAAAGAAGAGAAGAAGTAACCCGAACCAAGCCAAGCTAAGACACGAGAAAGAGGAGACAGCAGCACAGCAGCAACCAGCGCAGCAGCAGCCACACCACCACACAGAAGAAAAAAAAAGGAAGAGAGCAACATCACCCGTGATTCCCGCCTGGTCACCCACGGCAGTACTGAACGGGCCCAAACGGGCTTAGCTTCCGCGATCGGACGAGAGCGGGCGTGATCCCGTTGGTATGAACGTTGCCGAAGGTGGAGGAAGACAAGCCATTTATCAAGGCAGAGCCAGCAAGCAAGAAGAGGAAGAGAAAAATCGCACACACACCAAAAAACCAGGAGCAGCAAGCAGAAACGAGCAAACAACCGATTCTGCTTTCCAACCAACCAACCAACCAATCCACTCGCCGTTGCTTCATTCTTCTTCTTCTGCGCAGCAGCTGGTGTGTGTGTGTGGTGGTGGTGGTGGGAATGGTGATGGTAATCATGGTCGTCGTCGTCGCTGCTGACAGGCAGGTGAGATGAGGTGAGGTGGGGTGAGGTGGGGTGAGGGAATGTGTCATTGGTTCGTGCACACACACACACACATTGGTGGTTGTGCGTGCCACGTTCCTTCCTTCCTTCCTTCCTTCCTTTCTTCCTTCCCTTCGTCGTCCTTCTCGCTGACGCATTCACACACACACGCACACACACACATGTGCAGGGAGGGTGTGCGCACCGTCTCTCCCCTTTCTCCCATCCATCCATCCTTCCTTCCTTCCACCGTTGTGCATTTCCTTCTCCTGTGATGAACCACGCACAGCCAACCAACCAACCAACCAACGACCACATGAACGACCCATCCATCGACAGGTGAGACTTTTTCCTCCCACTCCGTGCTCCTCTTCCCCTTCTTCTCCTTGCACACTGCGCACAGCAACAACAACCACCACCATCAACAACAACAACACAGCGTACGCTGTCATCGTGCACACACACACACAGGTAGACCACCATCCATCCATTCATGCACGGGTGGTTGGATCACATACCAACACACACCACTGCGTATGGCACTCACAAATGCACACACGCACACACACGCACACTCGCTCACCGTTGTGTGGTGCCAGAACAACTGCCATCAGCCACCGTCATGCAGCGGCCACCTTGAGAATGGATCATGCAGCCTCTTCACCAGTGAGCAGCACACACATGAGAAAGAGGGGGAAATGACATCAACCAACATCGCAGCCAATGTGTGTGTGTGTGTGTGTGTGTGTGTGCACGGGGTTGCGTTTCTGCTCATCCTCCTTCTCCTCCTTCTTTCTTCTCCTCCCTGTGACATGCTGCTGCTGTTGTTGTTGCTTGCTTGTTTGTTTGTGGTGCGTGCAGATGAATGTATTCCATCATCATCATCATCATCATCATCATCATCAGCAGCAGCAGCAGGTGCTGGCTGATGCGTGAGGCAGTGGGCAACTCCCACCCCAACCAACCAACCAACAAATGACTGCGTGCTGACGGATGAATGGTGATCGCACCACTGCATCACCCAGACAGGTGTGTGTGTGTGTGTGTGTGTGTGTGTGTGTGTGTGTGTGTGTGTGTCAGTGGGTGTGTCGACGTGCATGTTCTCTTCTCCACCCTCCCACACGCCATCATCGCCACCTCCTCATTTTCTCGTGTGAGTTTGCTCACATTCTTCCCTTCCCACCCTCAACACCAACACCACCTTCCACACTTGTTTCTCCTTCCTTCTGCTGTTGCTGCAGCCCCACAGAGGGCCCTTGAGCCGGCAGCTGTCCTCCCCCTCCACCAACCACCACTGCTCTGGTGGGATGAACAGACGGGCGCTGCCATGTGATGACCATCCAGCCACGCTTGTGCGATTGCGGAAGCAGCAGCAGCAACTCACACCACAAACAAGCAAGCGATGAGCAACGTGAGTGCGTCACTGCACATGCATGCGTGTGTATGCTGCGCACAACACCAGTGTGCGTGTTTTGTGGTCGCTGTCTCTGCTGCTCCTGTCTCCCCTTGTTGTCCCACATCAATGTGTGCATGTGTGTCGTGCGGCTGCATGTTTTGCTTTGCTTGATGTGCTGTCTCTCTCTTCGTTCTCGCACAACTGCCGGCACACCTGCACATTCTCCACCTTGCAGTCACTGCTCGTCTTTCCCGCTCTTTCTCGCCCTCCCTGATGGCCATCACACCAACAACAACAGCAGCCAGCACACCCACCACCGCCGATGCAGCAGCAGCAGAGAATGCACCACCACCACCATCACTTGCTGCTGAACACATCCCCCAACCAACCAACCCATCGCCCGCTGCTGCTGGCGGAAGCTGGCTGTTTGCAGCTGGGAACAGGTGGCGACAGCACAAGTTGCATTTTCGGTTGGCAGCAGCAGCAGTGGTGAGGGCGAGAAGAGAGGGAAAGGAGAGGAGATGTGTGTTGGATGGATGGATGGATGGATGGGATGGGGGATGCTGGGTGAGTGTGGTGTGGTGTGGTGTGGCTGGCTGGTGACAGAGGACGGTGGTGGTGGTGGTGTGAGGAAGAGGGATGGATGGATGGGTGGATGGGGTGCAGCATCTTGTTCCTTCCCTTTTGTTTTCTGTTTTCTCCCTCTACTCTTTCTTCTTCACACACACATGCACGCAAAGCATCACCAGTAGCAGCAGCAGTGTGACTGCGCACACATCAATGCTTTCTCTTCCCTCCCACTCACTCACTCACCATGCTGGTGCTCGCACACAACCACATTTACAGGTGATGCACACGCACAAGCAGGATGAGGGAAATGTCGAGGATACTTGTCACGCGTACCAGCTGCACTCGCCTCACACATGGTATGTGGGTGGTGATGAGTGGTTGGCTGGTTGGTTGTGTGATGGGATGTGGTGAAGTGAACAAGGGAAGAGGGTTGATGGGGGATGATGATCACACACACACACGCACACACACACACACACACACGTGGTGCGTGTGATGTCAATCACTCGTTCTGCTATGCTGACGTGATGGCTTGCTCTGTGCTTGTTGTGTTGTGTCCCCATCCACGTTCCCTGCAACCACACACATGCACATAAGCACAGGTGGTGAGGTACCAGCACACATCAGGATGTTGATGGAAGCGGGCTCGCATGCCGACTGCTGCTGCTGCAACTTCCCCGATTCGGCTGCCGCTGCTGTGTTCATGCAGTGTTCCCACATGCGTGAGCAAGGTGAGCCCATCATGGATGCATTGGTTGGCACATGGTGCGTGGCGTTGCTGTTGTTGCTGTGGGTGTTTGGTGTTACTGTTGCTGTGCTTCGTGCACCAGTGTAGCTGTGCAGCTCACATGCCATGTGTGTGTGTATGTGTGTCGGTATGCAGGGGGGGGACTGCTTGAGGATCGTTGGAGGATGGTTGGCGGTGCACGCACATGATGGGTTGGAAGGAGCAGCTGTGGACACACACGTCCATGGTCATGTTGGGCACATCGAACCACAGCGAGCAGTTCATGGCAGGTGTGTGTGTCTGTCTGTGTGTCTGTGTGTGTGTGTGTGTGTGTGTGTGTGTGTGTGTGTGTGTCTCGTGGGGCGAGGAGGAGGAAAGCAGAGGAGGGAGCAGGAAGGTGAACACGCCTGCTGTGCTCACATGCCATACCTGTGTGTTGTGTGTGATGATGTTGTCGTTGTGTCTTGTCGTTGTGTGTTGGTTGCATGCGCACCAGGGCCACATCAGAGGAGGGGGAAGTAGCCGCCATGAACGACCCCATCATCATCATCAACCTTCCCCCATTTATCTCTCTTCCACCTCAGCTCCGCTGTCACCATCATCACCATCATCGCCATCGACTGCACAGCCGCCATCACACGCCGGCCGACACCAGCTCCAATCTGGCGTGAGGCAGACATTGCACATGTCAGTCGCTCTGACGAAGAGGTGAGCAATGTGCGTGTGTGTGCATGCTGGTGGTGGTGTATGGGGACAACATGTGTGCGTGCATGTGGTTGTGTGTTAATGCGGATGGTTGGATGGGGCTGGCGTGTGGCTGATGATGCTTCGCTGTCGACCTCACCACCCACATTCTCCTCTTCTTGTGTCTGTCACACACGATTCACAGCGCACACACACGTTTCACAGCGTTGAGGAGGCGCATGAAGCGGTGGAACCAACGACGATGACGATGACGAGTGATGGAGGTGAGTGTGTGTGTGTGTGTTGGTTGACACGCTGTGTTCTTTTCTTCGCTTCCCTCTTTCCTTGTCTGTTCTGTCCACTCATCTCATGTGTCTCTTCTTCTTCTCCCCCTTTTCGATTGATTTGAACACAGGGTCATGCATCTCGCTTCCATCCAACCGACCAGCCAAGCAGCCGAGCGAGCAAGCAAAGGACACGGCGTGGCAAGGGGCCGTTTGTTTTCACCGTTTTCACCAGCAGCAACAACAGCTGATGTGTGGCTGCATTTGGATGAACGGGCCCTCTGTATCTTGTCCATCTCCTCCTCGTCGTCGCCGTCATTGGTCCCCAACAGCAGCGGCAGCGGCCATGGACGTGGAGGTGAGATGAATGGTTGTGGTGGTGATGTGGGTGGTGTGTGATGTGTTGGGTGTGAACAACAGCATGTATATGTGTGTGATTGTGAATTGCTGGTTGGATGTCGTTGTTGGGTCTGCTGGCGCTGGCAATGGGTGTTGATGTCGTTGACAGCCCGATTCTGTGACAACTCACCTCTTTCTTCACACGCACACGTACAGGGTGTGATGTGCGTCGATGTGCTGTTGCCTTGCGTGACGACGATGATGATGGTGGTGAGTGGTTTGTGGTGGATGTACACGGCGCACGCACACGCATGTGCAGATGTGCTGCTTGTGGTGGTGGTGGTGGTGGTGGTGGTGTGTATCTGTGTGTGGGGTGTGACATGTGCGTGCACAGGTGATGATGTGGGTGATGCGAATGTGGCAGAGGAGGTGGATGTGGTTTGTTTCTGCCATGCTGGCTCACTTCGTCGTGTCATTCTTGCTGATTTTGATTGTTTGTGCTTGCGCATGTGTACATGTGTGTGATTTGCACAGGACGGTGGCCGATCTCTTCCCAAGCCCTCATGACATGAGCAGGGCGATACACGCACACACACAACCGCGCGAGAAAAGAAGACACAAGGTGAGACGCTGCCGCTGTGTGTGTGTGTGTGTGTGTGTGTGGATGGGGTGGTAGTACACATTCACACGCACGCACGCACGCACACACACAAACGCATGTATCAATACACCAGAGCAGTCATTGGCTGTGGGGTGGTTGCACTGACGTGTGTCGCACATGAACCAATCCCACAACTCATTGTGTGTGTGTGTGTGTGTGCGTGGCTGCAGGCGGATGTGTGCGGGTTTCCCCAACCGAATTTCCCTTGCCTTTCCCAACCAATCGCCTTCGCTCTGTCATCGTCAGCCTTCCCCATGCGATGTGCACCTGCTGAGGCGTGCTCGAGACAGCCGCCAACACAGGTAATGCAGCAGTGGTGGATGTGATATTTTGTGCTTGCTTCCCGTGTTTGCCTGCTTGCTTGTTGGGTGCTTGCTTCGTTGTTCTTGTGTGTAGGTGATGCACCCCGCCCACATCATGCTGCATATTCTCATGCGTGGTCCCTTGTGTTCCTCCTTGTTGTCCTCACCATCACCGGTCGTTGTTGTTCGTCTCTGGTTGGTTTCTCCTTGCCTCACAGGCAGGCAGGCAGGCTAGCTCGCTGCTGCTGCTGGTGACTGCTGTGATGATGGCCGTGCGTGCATGTGCGCTGTGCGCCGTGTTTGGGGCTGCACCGATGAAGACAAGGAAGGACACGACCCGTGCCCACCACTTTTCCCCTGTCATCTCTTCTTTCTGCTCCATCAGCGATGACGATGGTGGCCGTGGCATGTGATTGCGGTTCCCTTTTTCTGGTTTCGCTGTGGCACATTGGCTGACTGGCTGGCTGCATCAAGCACAGGTGAGGATGATCGTTGGCGGTGGGTTGGTTGGTTGGTGGGCTGTGTTGTGTCGAGTGATGGGAAGCAGGTGGAGGAGGAAGTAACACGGCGATGGTGGTGATGGTGGTGGTGATGGTGCGACGTGAGCGTGCAGAGCGAAAGGAGGGAGAGGGAAGGGGAGTGATAGGAGGGCGATGAGGTCGGTTAGGGGATGGGGTGCGTGTGCACGTGCGCGTGAATCGTGCGGTGGTGGTATCACATGACGATGACACACACATATCAGCGGCTCATTCCTTTTCCTTGCACCTGTGCGATTGTGATTGTGTGATTGTGATGATGACTGCAGCAGGCAACACACGGCGGTGGATGCTGGATTGGATTGGCTGGGGTTGACTGGCCGTCGTGTCGTGTCGCCCATTTCTCTCTCTTCGTTGTTCATCTAACTGGGAACACACGCAACGATGTGTGCGTTTGTGCCTGTACGTGTGTGTGCGTCGCCATCGACCACGCCGACAGCAACACGATGCACGAGGTGAGAACACGCAATGGTGTGTGTGTTTGGTGGAAGGGGTTGAGGGAAGTGGGAGGAAGGCGTTCATCATGGCCATCATCACCACCACGGTTGTGTATCTGGCCATGTGACCGTGCATTTGGGGGATTGAGATCGGGAGAGATGTTGTCGTTGTAATGCTTGTGGTGGTTGTGTTTTGCATTGCTGTGTATGGGTGTGCATGGTGGTGTACCGTCTCACTCTGCAATGCCATGTCTGACTGCGTGTGTGTGTGTGTGTGCGTGCGCGTGTGCGCATATGTCAAGCAGATGCGTTGATCGACGACGAGGTGAGGGTGTGTGTGTGATTGTGGTTGACCTTTGTGTGCTTGTGCCATCACACACACACAACCAAGCACATCATCATCACCACCGCCCCATGTGTTGTTGTTGTCCACTCATGCATGGCATGCTCACATCCACCCCTCCCCTTTGCTTCTCCTCTTCCTTCTCTCTGCTGCTGCCACCCCTTCCACTGTTTCCCTCCAACCCCTTTTTCACACACACAGAGGAACCCATCTGCATCCAAGACACACCCACATCCACACGCATGCCACGCCATTGCGAGCTGTGCCACCTCAAGCAACACAACTCAACCCAGGCCAAGAAAAGGAAGGAGGGAAGCAAGGACAGAAGACGTGAGGCTCCCAACGGATGTGTGTGCGTGTGCATGTTGATGGACGGTGTTCTCCTTCCCCCCCCATCGCCTCGCCTCTTGCTTTCATGGCGATCTGGCTGGGTGGCTGTTGCCTTGTTTGTTTTCTCTTCCAGCCCTTTGTGGCTGTTGGTTGTCTGTTGTGACTGTGAGAAGGAGGAGGGGGAGGAGGAGGAAGAGAGAAGAGGGTGTGCGTGTGTGTGTGTTTGTGTCTTCTTCTTTTCCATCAACCCTTTCTTCTCCCCTTCTCTTCTTCCCTCCTCAGCCTGCTTGCAAGGCCTGTGAACCTGCGTTGCATTCACACACAGTGCTGTTCCCCTTCTCTCCTTCTTCTTCTTGTCTCATTGAAACCAACCAACCAACCAACCAAGCAAAACAAAAAAGCAAACAGCAGTTGCCACACAAACGCAGCAGTGGGCGATTATTTGTGGCATCTTCCACCAATCGCCCAAACACGAACCAACAAGACCAACCAACACACACAAACAAGCAACAAGCAGCAGGCGAAACGCGAATCAAGGTGCGTGTGGCTTGCGTTGTTCGTGTGCGTGGCTGGCGCAGGGTTGGTGGAGGGAGAGGGTGTGCGTTGTGACGGGCACTCACTGGCGGTCCTGTTGTGGGTGGTTTCGTTTGGTTCCATGGACTGTGTGGGGTGTGGTGGGTGATGGTGTGATGGTGAACAGGTGCAAGCAGAGAACATGCACAGCAGCGCCCACACCATGGATGTGTGCAGGGCCAAAGGCATGCAAGACGTTGCCCACGGTCGGTGAGACTGACAGATGTGCTGCACAAGCCCATGGCACGCTGGCACCGTGAGTTTGGGTGAGTTCTGTCAATTGGTTTGACTGCTGTGTGTGTGCGTGTGTTTGTATGTGTGAAAGAGGGAGAGGGGGACGTGGCTGTGGTGGGTGTTGTGATCTCACACGCACTCCCTGCTGCCGTGGATGCATTTGGCTCACGCACAGACAGAAAGGGATGATGCGCTGCATTGACCCACACACACGTGTGTGTGTTCACACACAAACACCCGCACGCTGACAGGCAATCTGATGCCTACCTCACGGTGCGTTGCACTTGCATGTGCGTGTGACTGTGACTGTGTGCATGTCGTTCATGCTGTGTCTGCTTGTGATTCACACTGTGTGTGTGTGTGTATGTGGCTGCTTGCTTCCCTCCGTCTCACACATGTGTGTATTGATGGTGACACACACACAGGCAGACAGGCAGTGAGTGAGTGTGCAGACACACATCCCCACACAGGCAGCCAAGGCAGGCAAGGCAGGGCATTCTCTTCCTTCTCTCCTCTCCTCTCCTCTCTCTGCTGTCACCGCTGCTGCTGCATGGATGGACCAGTGGATGCAAGGGGTGTTGGATGATGCTGGCTGGCTGATGTCCTTCCCTTGGTGCGTGTGTGTGCGTGTGTGTTGCGCTGCTTATGCTCTTGTTTCCCCCTGTTCGTGTCTGTTGTGCGTTGCTGCTTCTCTGTGCTTCTCTGTGCTTCTCTGTGCTTGTGTGTGTGTGTGTGTTCACCACAACCACGTCGTGTGCGCCCATCACCATCGTCTGTGCTCACGCACATCCCATCTCTCCCTTGCTTCTTCTTCTTCTTCTGCTCCCTCCCCTCTTCCCTATTTGTCATCCCCTCACACGCACATGCACACATGGACGCTTGTGCAGGGGGAAGTGCAGGCTGTTGTTGGAACCCATGGCAAGGCACGCACAATCAAGCAAGGACACGAGCAAGCATGGACACAGGACAAGCAAGCAAGACGTGGTGCTGCCATAGACCACGCACCTCGTTGGAGAAGGAGGGAAGCGTGAGCGGGTTGTGTTGCATTGTGTTGTGTGTTGTGTTGTTGTGTCGTGTTGTTGTTGACAGCGTGCACGTCTCTCTCCTTGTGTCCTTCTGCCTTCCTCCCTCCTTCCCTTTCTCTCTCTCTTCTCTCTTACCACAGCATGCACACTGCTGGTGGTGGTGTTGTTGTTATTTTGGCTGAAGGTGATGATGGCGGTAGATGGGGGAGTGAAGCAGTGCGGCGCAGCATGGAGCTGTCGCTTGTTGTGTGTGTTGTGTGTTGCTTGCAGTTGATATGGGGATGCTTTCTCGCTTATTCTTGCCACGTGTATGTGTGCGTGTATGCTTGCTGTTGTGTTGCTGAAGTGAAGTGGAAATATACAATGCAAAACGCATGTGCAGCTGTGTGTATCGTGTGATGCTGCTGCTGGTGTTGGTGGTTGCACTGCAGTAAACACAGTGTGTGTTGTTGTGATGTAAATTGGATTGGTGGTGAGCTAGGCGTGTGGCTGTGGAGCGGGTGTTGCATGCAGGTGAGGACAGCAGCAGCTGCTGCGAACGTGGGGGTGGGGGAAAGGATGAAGCGAGCGATGATGGCAGCGACTGGTGGTGGTGGTGGATGTGAACAGGGCTGATGGTGAAGAAGGCAGCAGTGTGGGCTTGATGGGTTTACGATGTGCTGTAACACATGCAGCATGAAATATGAACGAGGCAGGAAAGGCAAGGGAAGGGGAGGCAGGCTCAAGGGAAGGAGTGGCGACACAAAGTAGTGAACAAGGCCAAGGGAAGGCATGCAAGCGCATGGAAACAACAACAGCAGTGGCAAGAATTGAAACAGGACAGAGGGGGGGGGTTGGAACGCAGGTGAAATAGACAAACAAGGCTTGTGGTGACAAGGTGGTGAAGGAAAGGACGAAGAGAAGCACGAATGCATACAGCGGGTTATGTTGTGCGGTGCTGTGTTGTGTGAAATGAAGTGAAGGATGTGTGATGTTGTGTGCAGAGGTGCTGTGTGGCGGTGAGTGAATGGAAGAGAGACAAGGGTGAATAAAGCATGTGGCAACAAGTGCAAAGCAACAATGCAACACATGGAATGTGGAAGGGCAAAGGGAAGAGAGAAAGGCGCAAGTGAGTGAAGGGTGAGGCAAAGGGACAAAGCGGCACATGCATGGATGTGTGTGTTGTGTTTTGGGTTGTGTTGTGTTGTGGAGGTGGAGCAAAGGAAGCAGAAGCAGAAATATTGCAAGCAGTAGCACGCATGCGCGAAGAGAGAAGGTCAAGTGGGAAAAGGAGAAGGCGATTGCAGCGAGCTTCTTACACACCTGATCATATCGCTGCTGGAGGCGAGAGAGAGGATGCGCAGGTGATGTTGGAGAGTAAATCCAAGAAGCGAGGCGTTGCTGCTGAGTGAAGTGGAGTGGAGTGAAGTTGTGAGGGGGTGACAGAGCGTTGTGTGAGTGATGGTGTGGATTGATGAGGGGTCGATTGCAGGTGCGTGCAGGCATGGTGGGTGATGCAGTGGCGCAGTGGCGAGTGAGTGGAGGAGTGTTGTGAAGTGAACAAGGCAGAAGCAAGAGGCATTGTGGGTGCTTGCAAGCAACACGCACAGAGCAAGCAAGCGTACGCACGAGGTGTCTGCGGCGAGTAGACGGATGTGGTGGAGTGACTCAAATGCAAGCAGGAGAAGTTGTGAGTGCTTGCGAGTGAGTAGAGGGATGTAGTGGAGTGAATCCAATGGAAGTAGGGGAAGCTACCAATGCTTGCGAGTAACACAGCAACAGTGCACAATCGCATGCAAATGTATCTGCAGTGAGCAGAGGGACTGTAGTGGAGTGGATTCAATGCAAGCAGGAGAAGTTGTGAGTGGTTGCGAGTGAGTAGAGGGATGATATGGAGTGAATTCAAATGCAAGCAGGATAAGTTGTGAGTGTTTGCAAGCGAGTAGAGGGATGTAGTAGAGTTAATCCAATCCATGTAGGAGAAGCTACCAATGTTTGCGAGCAACGCAGCAGCACTGCGCAATCGCATGCAAGTGTGTCTGCAGTGAGTAAACGGATCGTGGTGCAGTGAATCTCATGCAAGCAGGAGAAGTTGTGAGTGCTTGCAAACACAGCAGCAGTGTGCAATCGCATGCAAGTGTGTCTGCAGTGAGCAGAGGATTGCTACTCATCCAATCCACTTTAATCAGAAACACGTTCCCGTGCCTGCAGGCAACATCTATACACAAACGCATGCACACACACACGTGCACACGCGTCCCTTGCGCTGCCCCTCGTCGTTCTCTGCCTGCTTGCTTGTCTCTTGTACAATCACATGGAAACGAATCCATCCTCGCTGCTCTACTCCTCAGTTCCTCCGCTTTGCTCCTCCTTGCTTCAGCGATGCGTGCCTGCAGGCAAGTAGAAGTGCGCACAGCGCGGTGTGCTCGCGCGCACGTGTGCCTGTAAGCCAGCCACATGGTCTTGTCTCTGTTGCTGCAGCGCATAGCATGGTGCAATGACGTTTGCTCGCTTGCTCAGTTGATCACCGGAGTAGGGAGACTGGGTCGGTGAAGTCAAAAAGGGGGTGCAGAAAAAGTGCGATCATGTGATGAAAAAAGCCCCGAACTTGTGACGAGTAGTGTCTGAACACTGCGTCGCGATGCACCAGTGCAGCTGTGCAGCATGCAGGTGCACCGGCCCAAGCGCAAGAGCTGCATGCATTGCATGCAAGCATTGGTTGGTCACGGGCCAGGGGATTTTGGGGTGTGAGCAATGTGAAGAATCTTGATGCAGTGAAGCTGTGCATACTTGCGAGATCGAGTCACAAATCTAGATCTAGCAGAATCACTGAATCTAGATTGCGGTGCCTGCAGGCAAAGTGCACGCGGGCAAAGCAGCGATTCAAACAGCTGCCGCTCGATGGATTGGCATTCATGAGAGGAAGGATGCAAATGAGCAAGACACAAAAGGAAAAGAGAAGGCAAAGGCAAAGAGCCGCTGAGTAGAGGCGCAAGCAAGAGAGCAAGGCGAATGTCGCTGAGCAGGACTGCTTGCGGGCACGAAAAGCCGCGTCTGCGCCCTTGCAGCTACAACTTCTGTCTCTTCTTGGGTCTTGGATCTGCTATGGTCTGAGCGACCTCTCTCTTCATTTGTGTGTGATGTGTGTGTGCGATTGCAGGCAAAGCGAAGCGACACCTTTTGTGTGTTGTGAGCGATGCTTACACGAGCACACATGCGTGCACAGCACATGCAATGAGAACAGCACGGGCGCGTATTTGTGTGTGTGGTTGTTTGTGTGTGTATGATGCGCGAGCAATGTGAGGGTGTGATGAGGCACATGTGGGGAGGCGAGCAAGCGATTGCTCGTGTCTCTGTGTGTGTTCTTGTGATCACTCGCATGAGCGATCACATCTCTACTACGCAGAAGCAAAAGCAACACACGACAAGCGCTTGTGGCGAGCAACGACTGTGTTTGCGGAAAGAGGGCGAGCTGATTGTTCAGCCTCCTCTGAGTGTGACAGTGTGAAGCGCTGGTCATTTCTCTCACACGAACACGCATTGTTGGCTCTTGATTGTTCTTCTCTCCTCACAGTGATGTGACGCAGCGAGACGCAGGAAGCAAGCCTGCACGCATGGTGCATTGAGACCCGGGCACAGCGATGTGCCTGGCGCGTAGATGACGTGTGTGCGCATGAATGGGCTTGCATTTTCCTTGTGTGGTAGCTGTGTATTGGGAGAAGGGTGATGAGCCAATATGTGTTTGTGTGTGGGGGAATGGCTGGCAGTTGCTTTGCTGCACACGTGGATGTGGCACAGTGAAAAAGAAAACGTTGTCAGCTGTGTGTTGTGGGTGTGGCTGTGGTTGCCTTTGGAGGCAGACGCAGGCCGCTGTGACATGCGGGTCGATGAAGTATTGCGAGCGAGAGCAAGCAAAGCTTTGCATGGATTGCTGGTGTTGAGCCAAAAGTCTATGAAATTGAAGCAAGTTGCAAGCCGCTGGCGGAGTGACGGCAAGGCGCACATATGTGTGTTTTTCTGCTGTGATCTCTGATAGAGGGTGGGCGCCGTCTGCCGTAAAATTGGCAGGTGGCGACTGTCCTTGATGATACCAAGCTTGCGCATGCAGGAGGCAATCCCGCCGTGAGAGCGGTGTGGATTGTTCTTCTTGAGAGGGTGCCTTGAGCAACACTCTATCATGGGTGGAGGCAAACTGTGTTGTGAGCACGATGATGATGTTGGGCACGCGCACATGCGTGGATGAAGTACATTTGATGCGAAACAGTGTTGTGTGTTGTTTCGAAAGAGAGCCATGCGCACTGCATGCTGCTGATGGGCACGTGCTGCCATTGTACTTGTGTGTGCTGTGTATTGTGTTGTGTGCTGTGTGTTGTGTGAGCAACGTTGCGTTGTTTGCACGCACACATGCACATGCATGCACGCACAAACTACAATGGTGGTGCGGGTTTTGTTGGCAGAGCAGGTTGTTGTCACTGGCACTCACTGAAAACAGCACACACATTGCGTCATTGCATTGAATGTCACTGCTTCATCCACACACCTTTTTGTGTGTGTGTGTCTGGGGTTGTTGTTGTGTGCATAGCCACAAGAACAAAACCAAAAAGAAAAACAGAACGACCCGAGTGGCACGTGCAGCGATGTGCGTGTTGCTTGTGGAAGCTTCGTTTGTTGGGTGCAGGAGGAGGAGTGAGTGTACAAAACTGAGGGGAAGAAGAAGGGAAGATGCATAGCATGCAGTCATTGCACTGTTGTGTGTTTCTTCCCTCCCTTTTCGCTTTGCTTGTCTCTCGCTTATCTCTTCTGAATCCTCGACAGCCATAGCTGGGCGGCAGCTGTGGTGTGTTGTGCGTGTGTGTTGTGTGTGCATTGTGATGTGTTGTGTATTGTGTGTGCATTGTGTGTGGGCTTACAAGCTACACACATTCACACACATCCACACACATTCACGTGCATCTACATACACGCACATCAAATACACACCACAACTGCCACTGCCGCTTCTATGGAGAGATAACTGGTCGATCCTGCCAG
>NW_004754912.1:0-2333 GCF_000188695.1 Salpingoeca rosetta | reverse complement strand
ATAACTTTGCTGACCGGTACACTTTTGTTGAGTGATGGTGTTTCCATTTCGATTTTCTGCCCCTATCAACTTTCGATGTAAGGTATTGGCTTACCATGGTGACCAACGGGTGACGGGGAACATTGGTTCGATTCCGGAGAGGGAGCCTGAGAGACGGCTACCACTTCCAAGGAAGGCAGCAGGCGCGCAAATTACCCAATCCTGACACAGGGAGGTAGTGACAATAAATACCAATGCACGGTGTTTTTTATGCACTGTGCAATTGGAATGAGAACAATGTAAAGACCTTATCAAGGAACAATTGGAGGGCAAGTCTGGTGCCAGCAGCCGCGGTAATTCCAGCTCCAAAAGCGTATACTAAAGTTGTTGCAGTTAAAAAGCTCGTAGTTGGATTTCATGCGGGGTTCACGGTGTGTGGTGGGGGTGAGACACTGTTTCGCCTCCACCTTGCACTGTTTGGGCTCTGCAGTTTTAATATTCCCTGGTGGCGCCTTTGGCGCGTGCCCTTGATTGGGTGTGTGTCAAGTCACGTAGTGGTGGGGCGCTGTTGGGGGCTTTACTTTGAAAAAATTAGAGTGTTCAAAGCAGGCAGTCATTTGATTTGCTTGAATAGATTAGCATGGAACAACGGAAGAGGACTTTTGGGCCTGTACTGTTGGCGTGTGGTGCGGGGGTGTGGAGTGAGAAACCGCAAGGTTTTCTTATTCCACCCTCACCACATCGGGTCTGAAGTAATGATTAATAGGGACGGTTGGGGGCACTGGTATTTCGTTGTCAGAGGTGAAATTCTTGGATTTACGAAAGACCGCCGACTGCGAAAGCATTTGCCAAGGACGCTTTCATTGATCAAGAACGAAAGTTAGGGGATCGAAGACGATTAGATACCGTCGTAGTCTTAACCATAAACGATGCCGGCCAGGGCTCGGTGGGCAGCACAAACTTTTCTCAAGTGGAGGCGCCATCGGGACCTTTAGGGAAACCAAAGCGTTTGGGTTCCGGGGGGAGTATGATCGCAAGATTGAAACTTAAAGGAATTGACGGAAGGGCACCACCAGGAGTGGAGCCTGCGGCTTAATTTGACTCAACACGGGGAAACTCACCAGGTCCAGACATGGGAAGGATTGACAGATTGACAGCTCTTTCTTGATTCCAAGGGAGGTGGTGCATGGCCGTCCAGCTTTTGTTGTGAAATCTCTGTTTGATTACGGTAAACGGCGAGACCTTGACTTGCTGATTGGTGTGCGCCTGCGTTAGCAGGCGTTGGAGATTACGCGCAAGCGTGTCTTTTGATACACCACTCAGAGGGACACTCGGCGTTGCTATTGAGCGTAAGCCGAAGGAAGTTTGAGGCGATAACAGGTCTGTGATGCCCTTAGATGTTCTGGGCTGCACGCGCGCTACACTGACGGGGGCAGCGAGTATGCTTTGGGTGTTTGTGGTGGGGAAAGTCTTGTGCTTTTCTACGACAGACATCTATTCCTGCGCTGGAAGGCGTGGGGACTCTTGTGAAAACCCGTCGTGCTGGGGATAGATGCTTGCAATTATTCATCTTGAACGAGGAATTCCTAGTAAGCGCAATTCAACAGATTGCGTTGATTACGTCCCTGCCCTTTGTACACACCGCCCGTCGCTACTACCGATTGAATGGTTTAGTGAGGCCTCGGGATTGGCGCGTGGGCGCTGGCAACAGCTGCCCATGTCATCTTTTGCTGAGAACCTGGTCAAACTTGATCATTTAGAGGAAGTAAAAGTCGTAACAAGGTTTCCGTAGGTGAACCTGCGGAAGGATCATTCCAACAAGGAAAACGTTGAAAGGCGTGGTTGGTGAAAGGAAGGTGAGAATTGGTGAGGGAAGGTGAGGGAAGGTGGAGACACTGGACTGAGCCAACCGAGCCAACTGAGCCAACCAACCGACCAAATCGCTCTCGCACGCTTTTGTGTGTGGGAGTGAGCATTGTGTGAATGAAGACAAAACAAAGGAAAAGCATGTGCATGCGTGCATGAGCATTGTGTGTCGCAGTGGAGCACGCATATTGTGTGTGTTGCATTGCGATGGCAGTGCTCTTGCGTGTGTGTGGATGTATACATTTTTTGCCTCGTGCAAAGAAGAAGAAGAAATGATCACAGCAAGCAAGCGTGTGTTTTGGATTGTTGTTGTGGCAGCGGCTGCGATTGCACACACACGACAGTGTGGGCGAAAGCATCTTGCTGCAGCAACAGCAGCAAAGCCATGTGCGCTGAGCTGTGGACACACGTACATACATGATAACCACAAACGAGTGAGTGAGAGAAAGAGAGAGAGCGTTGTGATGTGTGTGTGAGTGTGTGCCAAC
>NW_004754913.1:1210620-1215791 GCF_000188695.1 Salpingoeca rosetta | reverse complement strand
GGTGCATGACCGCAACTTATCGCTCAGCGGTGACGCCCTACGTCATGATGAGCAGAATACAAGGGCGATATCAGAACCAATTCACTTCCATTGGAGCGCAGCCCGCAACAAAGCAGTTGGAGCAGGAGACTAGTTGCATTCGTAGCAGTGGCATGGGCATTCGGCTGCACGCACTTTGTGGAGAACAGCTCGTCCTCGTTGCGCGGCTCTTTGCCCCACTAAGCAGCCACAGCAACGCATTGTGGATGAGAACAGTACAGAAGAGCCTAGCAAAACAATGCCTGTGTGTGTAGGAAGCGTGTTCCACTTCACGGAGGGCATACACGACACAACACGCACACACACTCACACGCTACAACAACGTAAACAACAACAACACACACACACACAACATGCGATGCGCAAACACACATGCACAATGTAAACACGTACGTTGTTTGCTTTTCGGTACCATGCACCATAGCCTAGGCGGCGATTGCGTGCCTCCTTCAGGCTGGCAGTTGCTTGTGGGTTTGGCGGCGAGCGACTGGCCTGGGTTGTCGGTCTCGCCACCTTGCGGCTTGCGGCCGCGCTCTCAAACCTACATGCGAGACGTCATGCACAACAACACACAGGGCACGCACAGCAGCATCGCAACCAGGGTTTGTCAGAACACAAGCTCGTCTACAAGTACACACAATGCACGCTTGTGTGTGTGTGTGTGTGTGTGTGTGTGTGTGTGTAGTGTGTGTGTGTGTGTGTGTGAAAGTAAAACGCGGGACAATCGGCTGGGTTAACTCACCGTTGTCGACTGGCTTCCACGATCGTGTTTTCGTCGATAAGCTCTGCTGGCAAGTTCAAGTACTGGAACACGCGCACGTTTGAGGTGTCCTTGGCCTCCTGTTACAGAATGTGTTGTTGCGCCGATGAGCGATTGGCTGTCTGAGGAGACCATGCAACGAGCACAAGCAAAACACAAACAAACAAAACAAACAAACACACACAGCCACACACACAGCCACACACACAGCCACACACACACACACACACACACACACACACACACACACACACACAAACACACCACACACCTGGCGGATAATCTCATCCGTGGCGTCCTCGGGTCGCCATCTGGGCTTGTTGCCCATGTGTTGATCGAGCTCTGGGAGAACGGCGAGGGACGCGCGTCGGATCTGTGCCAGCTCCACGATGGGCGACTGTGACGGGCTGTGCTGCTGCCTCGAGTTGTGCCGAGGTGCTGGATAACTGGAAATGGGCCGCTGCTGGGAGCGGCGTCGGCGCAGCTGCTGTGGCGGCTTTGGCGACCGTTGGTGGCGGTGGTGGGTGGGCGAGCTGCTGCTGCTGTCGCTCAGCTCACCAGACCCATCCGTGTGTTCCCCCTCAGTCTCCGCCTCGTCTTCCTCGTTTGGCGCACCCCAGTACTGAGGAAGGCCGAAGGCGTGCGACGACGCAGCAAGGCTGGACACCTCAATGCTGTGGCGACGGCGCGGGCGCTTCTCCGAGGTCAGGTGCTTTGGAAGAGAAGGCAGCTTGAACTCCGAGGAGCTCTTCAGATGACCACCCAAGTTGCTCTTGCTCATTGCGGCGGCGCTCTTGTTCGTGTCTGTAGTTTGCTTGCGATCGGCTGAAATTGCAGTGTCCAAGCGGCGAATAGGTTGTTTGTCTCCCGTCAGCCGTGCGACCGCGTGTGAGTGTGGGTGCTGCTGGTGCTGCGGGTGCTCTGCTGAAACGTGTCGTGTCGCGGCGTTTAGTTGAAAGAAGGCAGAAGCGAGGCGCAGGCTCGGCTATTGTGTGAGATGATAGGCAGAGGTTCGTTTGGAAGAAACGCAGGAACGCAGGAAGGAAGTAAGGAAGGCTGGAAGGCTGGAAGGCTGGAAGGCTGGAAGGCTGGAAGGCTGGAAGGCTGGAAGGAGTCCAGTTCATGCAGAGCAAATGGCTTGTTTATGCAGGCGGGGGATGGCCGACAGGCGGCTCGGCTCGGGCTTGCTTGATTGTGGTTGCCTTGTCTTGTGTAAAGGAGGGTAGGGCGAGCGTGAATGACGGACGGGGTTGGTTGCAACTGTGTTGGTGGTGGTGCTGCACCTTCTTGCTTCCCACTTGTTGTTGGCGTTTGTGTGCAGTGTGCTTCCTCACCACACGTGTTTTGCCTGCTTCTTGCTGCCTTGTTTGTGTGTGGTTCGGAGCAGACCTATCGCTTTGGCGTAAACTGCTGCACATTCCACGAATCCGTCTGGTCACAAAAGGAATGACGTCATGGACTCAGGGCCGTCATGAAGTCAGACAGCACAAATTGGAATTCGCTGACATCAGCAGTTTTCTCGCTTGCCTTGCCAACAAACCACAAAATCCAACCCACAACAACACTGCACAACCAACCAACCAACCCGCGACTACAACACACACCTGCCGCACGATCAACCACCACCACAACTGCGAACACAACTTCGACTACTGTCACACACATACACACTCACATACACACTCACATACACACTCACATACACACTCACATACACACTCACACAAACAAAACAAGCAATGCAAGAGCTTGAGCTGCTGTCCACCATTGGCTTTGGTGGCTCCGTCAGGGATGGCCTGCACGTTCATCCAGAGCGCCAACACCTCGTCTACCCACTTGGTGCGCACACGCGCGCGTGTGTGTGTTTATGTGAAGGTGTTGGTGTGCGTGTGTGGCAGTAGTGGTAGTTGTGGTGCTCGTTGCATGCGAACGTTGGTGGTGTGTGTGTGTGTGTGTGTAAGTGTGTGGTCGTTGTTGCATGTGTGAAGGTATGAACGATGGCACATGCCTTGTTTCCGCTCAAGCAAGCATGTCCTTACCGCCATGATGTTCCATCATCCCATAACCAGGTTGCACCGTTGTTGTGGAGAAGATCGGCGGCAAGCGCTCGCAGCAATTCCTCCAGGGTATGGTTGCCTAACATGCTTGTCCTGCTGCCTTGGCGCACATGACAGCCTGTATTGAATGTGCGCTGGGAACGAACAAAAACGTGCCTGCGTGCCCGCTTTGTTGAATACGTGTATGACACCTCCGCTTTGCTGCTTCTTTGCCTGTGCAGGCCACACCGACAAAGTGTCTTGCGTCACAGTGTCGCCAAGCGGAAGGTGTGATGGTCTGTGGTTGCTCGTGTGTGTGTGTGTGTGTGTGTGTGTGTGTGTGTGTGTGTGTGTGTGTGTGTGTGTGTGTGTGTGTGTGTGTGTGTGTGTGTGTGTGTGTGTGTGTGTGTGTGTGTGTGTGTGTATGTGTGTGTGTGTGGTCGCTCGCTTGTGTTGTTTGCACGCCATGTTAGGAGACGCACTTTTCGCAACTCTCTCTCAACATCTCTCGTACCCTCCCCGACTCAATTCCCCGCCCCCTTCCTTGCTGTGCTGCAGATACATTGCGAGTGGGCAAATCACCCACCAGGGCTACGCTGCCGACATCATCATCTGGGACTTCAAAACCCTCGCTCTCAAGCACCGCCTGACCCTGCACAAGGTTTGGCTCAACACCTGCACGTCGCCATCTTGTGTGTGTGTGTGTGTGTGTGTGTGTGTGTGTACGGCATTCCAACGTTCCAATGATCACCACCTCATATCCCCCCTCCATCCACGGCTGCGACGACAACAGGTGAAGGTGGCTGACCTGAGCTTTTCGCCCACAGAGAAGTTTCTTGTGTCACTCGGCGGCGAAGATGACGGCACGCTCGCTCTCTGGGACGTCGAGTCTGGCCAGGCCCTCGCAGGTGGCAATCTTGATGGTGATGGTTGTGGTGGTGATGGTGATGGTGGTGGTTGTGAGCGCGCAAGTGCAAATATGCTGCTAAAATACAAGGGCAATGCCTGTTTGCAACGCTTCACTGCAGTTGACCATGCACCCCTCTCCTCCCCATGTACGTGTCAGGTGCTCCGACCGCCGACACATCTGGTGGACACGCCGCCACCCTGTACGTTTCTCACGCTCAGAGCAGTGTCGCTGTCAGGCTGACCTTTGCTGTTGTTTTATTTTCTCGGGAGAATTCGACGCACACACAAACGCACAAACAAACAAACAAACAAACAAACAAACCAAACAAACAAACAAACAAACCAAACAAACAAACAAACCAAACAAACAAACAAACAAACAAACAAACAAACAAACCAAACAAACAAACAAACACACAAACACACAAACACACAAACAAACAAACAAACAAACACACACACACTCCGTCTCTTTATGCCATCTCACCACTGCATCATCATGGTTGCGTGCCAGGTCCTTTACAAACCGAGACGACTTTACATTTGTGTCTGGTGGCAAGTACACCATCCGCGTGTGGGACATTAACCCGCGCACGCACGCGCTCACACCAACAAACTGCGTCCTCCGCTCGCTCAGGTGCGCGAGACCACGACGCGCATGATCTCACGATTGTCTGTTATCATTGTCGTTGCTTTTTCGACCAAAGGCAGCTGGTCATGTGTGCTGTGTTGTGTGTGCAAATGTGTATGAGAGCGAGAGAGATGGTTTGCGCATGCACATACAGCGACTGGCTGTGCTCATTCTCCTGCAACACGCACCCACGCCCTCACACTACACTGGCGCGCCATTGCCTCGCACACACATACACACACACACACACACACACACACACACACACACACACACACACACACACACCACACACACACACACACACACACACCACACAACCCCATCCCCACCCATGACCCTCCCATATCAGGCGGCTGGTGACGTGCATGGCAATCAGCGCGGACGACGAGCTTGCGTACTGCGGCACGAGCACGGGCGATGTCGTCATCATCTCCATCCCGCACAAGGTCCTCAAGGGCACGGGCCCGGCAAAGAACCCCTTCCCGCGCGGCGTGTCGTGCATCGCCACCACCCCGACTGGCGAGCTGCTTGTTGGTGCGGGCAACGGCACAATTGCGCGCTGCTCAAGCAAATCGCTCAAGCCGCTGCAGCAGAACACGCTCGTCGGCGCCGTCACCTCCATCGCCCTCACCCCGGGCGGTAGCGACATGTATGTCGGCACAGACGACTGCGACATCTACAGGTGCGTGCGGTGCGGAAGTGTGTGCGTGTATATTGTGTGTGTTGAATGTGTGTGTGTGTGTGCATGGTTGCGCTAATGTGGTGGTGGTGTTGCTCCATCCATTCTCTGCTG
>NW_004754913.1:1208631-1210520 GCF_000188695.1 Salpingoeca rosetta | reverse complement strand
CACACACACACACACACACACACAAACGCAACATTTTGCACACCACAACACCAGCATCCACTGCACCCGGCATCTCACCTCCCAAACCAACAAACCAACCAACCAACCCAACAGGTTCAGCCAGGGGGACGTGTCGACGTACGAGGAGCGAGCCATCTGCCATCCGCACGGCGTTTGCGACGTGGAGTTCCCGCGCGGCACCAGCGACCTCTTTGCCACGTGCTCCCACCACAGCGTACGCGTCTGGCACACCCCGACCGGCAAGCAGCTCCTCGCTATCAACGTGCGCGCACACCAGTGGTGGTGGTGGTGGTGGTGGTGGTGGTGGTGGTGGTGGTGGTTTGGGACTTGTTGTTGTTTAAGTTGTTGTTGTTGTTTAAGTTGTTGTTTAAGTTGTTGTTTAAGTTGTTGTTTAAGTTGTTGTTGTTGTTGTTGTTGTTGTTGTTGTTGTTTAAGTTGTTGTTGTTGTTTAAGTTGTTGTTGTTGTTGTTTAAGTTGTTGTTGTTGTTGTTGTTTAAGTTGTTGTTGTTTAAGTTGTTGTTGTTTAAGTTGTTGTTGTTTAAGTTGTTGCTGTTGTTGTTGTTGCTGTTGTTGTTGTTGTTGTTGTTCGACGTAGCGTTGTGTTGTTGCCTGTTGTGTGTTTGTGCGTGCATCGTCCATCTCACCTGTCGACTGCATCGCCACTCGTGCAACCAATGCGGTGATGCACTGCTCCATGTCAGGTCCCGGGTGTCAAGTGCAACGCAATGACATTCACCCCCGATGGAAAACTCATTGTCACAGGATGGTGCGCACGCTTTGCTCTTCTGACGTCTTATGTGCCATGCGCTTGTGTATGTGTGTATGTGTGTGTGCGTGACGCGTTCTGTCGTGCTTGTTGAAGGCGCTGCTCGCTCAACCCCAGCCCTCGCTCGCGCTCTTGTGTGCATGCAGGGAGGATGGCGTGATTCGCGGTTTCCTTCCCCAATCCGGCAAGGAGAAATTCAACATCCAGCACGCGCACAACAACGGTGAGTACAGTGTTGGCCCCGAAACACATGCACACGCGTACAGACAGACAAACAGACAGACAGACAGACAGACAGACATACAGGCAGACATTGCATTCAACGCTTCGCCAGTCTATGGCATTTTCCCTCATTCATTCCATCAGCGAGTCAACTCACCTTCCTCCTCCCTCTGTGTGCATGTGCAGGCGTGACTGCGATTGCAGTGACGAACGACAGCGGGCGGATTGTGAGCGGCGGCGGCGACGGCCTGGTGCGCGTCTGGCGTCTCGGAAAGCAGTCCCAGACCCTTCTTGAGAGCATGAAGGAGCACAAGGTACGCAGCATAAGAACGCGGCATGAGAGTGCAGCGTGGGAATGCAATGTGGGAATTGGGGGACTCTTGCCTTGGCCTGTGACATTCTCGGTTCATTCGCTGCACCACGTACAACCCCAGCTCGCTCACCACTGTCACCATCACCCCCTCTCCCCCAAAGGGCGCCGTGACGGACATCCGTGTGCGGTCGAATGACGAGGAGTGCGTGAGTTCGAGTGCAGACGGGTCGTGTATCATCTGGGATCTCAACCGCTTTGTCAGGAACCAGATTATGTTCGCCTCCAGCGTCTTCTCGCAGGTCCGCAGTCACACACGCATACATGATTTTCAGCAGTTGTTGTGTTTCGGTGTCGTGCATTTCCGCTTGCTTGCATACGAGCACTGTTCATGCCCTGTCACACTTATCGATCGTGGCGACAACACCCTTGTGCCCATCCGGCTACAACCTCAACCGCATCGAACACACACACACACACACACACACACACACACACACACACACACACACACACACACACACACACACACACACACACACACACACACACACACACGTACGTACGTCG
>NW_004754913.1:1206195-1208062 GCF_000188695.1 Salpingoeca rosetta | reverse complement strand
ACACACACACACACACACACACACACACACACACACACACACACACACACACACACACACACACACACACACACACACACACACACACACACACGTATGCGCAGGTGCGGTACCGGCCTGACGAGGCGCAGCTGCTGACGTGCGGGTCTGATAGGAAGGTCCACTACTGGGAGGCCTTTGATGGCTCCCTCATCCGCGAACTCGAGGTGCTGCTCGTGTACATGTGTGTGCGTGTGTGCGTATGTGTGTGTGTGTGTGTGCGTATGTGTGTGTGTGTGTGTGTGGTTCTGCTCTCTGTTCATTTGTTCATCTTTGTCATCACACGCGCGCACACACACACACACATGCACACACATGCACACACATGCACTTACACTCCCCTTCTCTCCCCCGTTACCCTCCTCCGTACGCAGGTGTCGTCGACGGGTGCGCTGTATGCGCTCGACATTTCCCCAGACGGC
The DNA here is from genome assembly GCF_000188695.1 of Salpingoeca rosetta. Taxonomy (NCBI): domain Eukaryota; class Choanoflagellata; order Craspedida; family Salpingoecidae; genus Salpingoeca; species Salpingoeca rosetta. Next base: position 1,207,601 of record NW_004754913.1, on the reverse strand, counting down.
CGGTACTTCGCTGCGGGCGGACAGGACAAGCTGCTCAAGCTCATCACCTTTGATGAGGGCGAGACGGCATACGTCGGACAGGGCCACAGGTACCGCTGTCACTTCCTTCCCCTCGCCCTTCCCCTCGCTTCGTCACCTGCACCCACATGCGCATCTGTTTGTTTGTCTGCGTGCCTGTCTGTGGGTGTGTTGTGTGATTGCTCATGTCTGCCACGCACTTCCATTGCTCGCTGTCCTCACCGCCACCCACCACCCTCTCCTCCCCATCACCCCCCTCCTGTTCATTGCAGCGGCGACATTACGCGCGTGGCCATCTGCCCAAACCAGCAGTACATCATCAGCGTCACTAACACCGGCTCCATTTTCCGCTGGGCCTACCCTGCAGCCTAACGCACACACCCACATACCCACACACCCACACACCCACACGCACGCCCGTAGTGGCGGCCACGAAACAGCGGCTGTTCGTTTATGCCTGCCCCTGCATGCACTCGTGCACAGTTGCTGTGTTGATTGTTGTTTGAGATAGCCCTGTGGTGTTTGGTTGTGTCTTGCTTCTCACTGCTCTGTGTGTGTGTGTGTGTTCTTCATTTTCATTTTTCATTTGCTTGTGCTGGATGGATGGATACTTGTGTTGTTGGTTTTTGCATTTACACGTACAAGAAAGAAAGAAGAAACACTGGCCTGCCCAAGAAACGAAGGAAATCAGACGCAAACACGATGTCACACACACACACACACACACAATGTCAAGATGCAAGTAAGGAAAGGGCACTGCACGGGAAGATGTGTCAAGTGAGAGGAATATACAATAGGGTGGCGCGGTCGCTTAGTTTTGTGAAGCATGCTGCTTCGTGTGGTTGGTGGCTGTGGCGTCTGGTTTGTGATACAGTGGCAGCTGTTGTTGCTGTTGTTGTGCAGCCGTGTGCTGTGGAGGAAGAGAGGGGGTGGAGGAAGACAAGGATCGAATATGTGAGGTGAAGCAAAAGCGTGTGTGCGCGCGCGTGCGTTTGTGTGTGTGTGTGTGTGTGCATATGTGTGTGGTTGTGTGTGTGTGTGTGCGTTTGTGTGTGCATGGTTCACAACAGTCCTGTACTGGTCTGCTCTCATGCCCAAATCACCTTGTCCATGTCGTCTGCAACCTGCTGCTTCGCCCGCTGCGCCTGCTTCTCCCTGTGTGATGTTGTATTCACAAGATGGGCCAAGATGGGAGGGGGGCGGTGGGAAGGATGAGGGCGTGGGAAGTTAGGAGGGGGGGGCAATTGTGGTGTTATTCGACGACGAGATAGCACAGCAGCAAAGCAGGAGGAGGGGGAGGTTGCACGCACATTCATGAACACACAGCCACACACACACACACACACACACACACACACACACACACACACACACACACACACACACAC
>NW_004754913.1:1199080-1203738 GCF_000188695.1 Salpingoeca rosetta | reverse complement strand
TGGTGAGTGTGCGTGTGCGAGATGGTGAGTGTGCGTGTGTGTGTGTATGTGTGTGTGTGTGTGTGTGTGTGTGTGTGTGTGTGTGTGTACGTGTGTTGTGCACAGTTGGAAAACACGTTCCAATCCCAATATCCACGCACCACACAGATCAACACAACACACACACACACAACACACACAAATACACAAACATACACGCACGCACAACCACAACACTCACGTTCATAAGCAGCTTGTTGGTTGTAGTTGTAAACAGGTTCATCACTACGTAGCCTGCCAGCCACAAGAACCCTTCCATGCCGCCAATGGCCATCTTGATGCCTCTCCCGATGATCGATGGTCAACTCCAACACACACACAGACACAGCAGCAGCACCAAAACACAGCAGCTCGCTGGCTGTTGTTGTCGCGTGTGCAAAGTCAATTTTGACATTATTGGAACAAGTCAATTTTGCCTTTTCCTTGCGTTGCCGATTCGCCCCCTGACCTCCTTCCATTGAAAAATTGGGAAACAAACACACACCCAGCTCAGCAACCACACACACACACACCCCTTGCTTGCCTCTTCATCCGTCCGTGTGTCTTGCTGCTTTGCTTCTCCTGTGAGCGGCTCGGAACGCCTACTGCCATCGTCGTTGTCGTCGTCGTTACTGGTGGGTGAGCAGCAACGCGGGTGGATGATTCGTGCGTCTATTGTGTGTGCCCGTGTGCATGGTTGTTTGCAGTGGCGCACGGGCTGCGACACGCAAACAATCACGCATCACGCACATCACACACGTCATACAATGCGCCGCAGCCATGGCTGCGAAACGCAGCTGTGCAAACCTTGGGCGGGCGCACCTCCCATCTTCACACACGCACATGAACGCCTCTTTCTTCTTGTTCCTATCGCACTCCCACCACGCATCACACCTTCTCGACTTGGCCTGCACGGTCATACCCTCCTTCTCACTGCAAGCTGCACACACACACACACACACACACAACCACACACGCACACACACGCACGCAAACTATGCACGCATACACACACACACAACCACACACAACCACACACGCACACAACTGCACACACACACGCAAACTATGCACGCATACACAACTACACACACGAACACACTCGCGCGCGCACACAAACACATGGCAGTCGAACACGGCTGCTTCTTGATTCTTTGAGAAGCGCGAGTTCAGCCAGCAGCTGCTGCGTTCCAGTACATCGCTGATCCCGGCACGAATTAGACAAGGCCCGGCAATACCAATTGCAGCCAGTGCAGATTCTCAGAAGCAGGCCCATCTCGTACACTTCCACCTTCACAGCGGAAACAACATCATGCAGGAAGAGGATTTGGAGCATCCCGTCAAGGTTGGCATGGCAGTGTGTGTGTGTGTTTATGCGCGGGTTTTGTGTGCCTCTCTCTCTCTGTATTTGTCCCTCTGCCCCTCTCTCTCTCTCTCTCTCTCTCTCTCTCTCTCTGTCTCTCTGTCTCTCTGTCTCTCTCTCTCTCTCTGTCTCTCTGTCTCTCTCTCTGTCTCTCTGTCTCTCTCTCTCTCTGTCTCTCTGTCTCTCTCTCTCTCTCTCTCTCTCTCTCTCTCTCTCTCTCTCTCTCTCTCTCTCTCTCTCTCTCTCTCTCTCTGTCTATCGCATGCTCAAGGTGGACCGTGTACGTGGTTGCAGGTGCTCATTGTTGGAAATGGTGCAGTTGGCAAATCATCCATGATTCAGCGATACTGCAAGGTGGGCGAAAGTAAAGCTGGTGCTTCCGGTGCGCCTTGCTTGTGCACCACAACCGTTTTGCCAGCATGCTCTTGCCTTTCCTTGTAGCTGTGCCATCCACACTTCTGCTCCTCTAACCACCATATCCCCAACACCCGACGCACTCTCCAACTACCACCACCACCACCACAGGGCATCTTCACACGCGAATACAAGAAGACCATCGGCGTTGACTTCCTCGAGAAGAAGCTGAGGTGCAGATGCGCATATGTGTTTGTGCATGCGTGAGTGAGTGAGTGTGTGCGTGAGTGAATGAGTGAGTATGTGTGTGCATGTGTATGTGTGTAAGTGAGTTGAGTGTGTGTTTGGTGGGGAGTGAACACTGCGTGGGACGGTTGCTCTTGTCTTCATTGTTGACGCCCCCTGTCCACCTGTCACGCCGCCGCGAGCAGTGTAAAGGGCGAGGAGCTTCGGTTGATGATCTGGGACACAGCAGGACAGGAGGAGTTTGACAGCCTCACAAAGGCATACTACAGAGGTGCGCTTCTCCCTGCGTGTGTGTATGTGTGTATGAACGCGCTTCTGCGTGTACGGTCCTGCAAACGTGTGGCTGTGCATACGTGTTCTCACGTGATGGGCGTCATTCATCCATATTTGTGTTGCGTGTGTGTGCCGTGCATCCACATGTATGCATGTGAACAGATGCGGAGGCGTGCGTGGTTGCGTTCTCCACCATTGATCGCGACTCCTTCGAGGCCGTCGAGTCCTGGATCAAGAAGGTCCCCCCCCAACCCCAATTCCTGTCCTGCCGCGCGCATAATGCTGCGTGCCCCTATCTTGTGCCGTGTGTGTGTGCGTGTGCGTGTGCGTGTGTGTGTGTGTGTGTGTGTGTGTGTGTGTGTGTGTGTGTGTGTGTGTGTGTGTGTGTGTGTGTGTGTGTGTGTGTGTGTGTGTGTGTGTGTGTGTGTGTGTGTGCGTGTGTGTGTGTGTGTGTGTGCATCACGAGTGTATGGGCAAGGGGGCCACCACCACGTTGCTCAGCCTTTTGACTCACGCAACGCGCTTTTCCGCGTTGTTCGTATGTGTACAGGTGGAGGATGAGGTTGGCAGGATACCCATGGTGTTGATCCAGAACAAGGTGCGCATGCAGTGGTGCTGATGATGATGATAACGGTCGTGGTGGTGGTGATCATAAGTGTAGTGCTGCGAAACGCTGGGTCTTGCGCACGCACACACATCGATGAGAGAAACAATCACGCAGGCACTCACTCACTCACTCACTCACACACACACACACACACTCACTCACTCACTCACACACACACACACACACACTCACTCACTCACTCACTCCCTCCCTCCCTCACCCTCCCTTGCATCCAACGACGCCCACCGACAGGTTGACCTGATTGAGGAAGCGGCAATGACGAAGGAGGAGGCCGAGGCGCTTGCAGACCGCATCAAGCTCAAGTTCTACCGCACGTCTGTGCAGGAGAACTACAACGTGGACCAGGTCTTCCAGTACCTCTCCGAGCTCTATGTCGACGAACTCAAGAAGAGCGAGCAGCTCGCAGGTGCACACATATCGGCATGCGTGTGTGTGTGTGTGTGTTTGCGCGTGTGTGTGTATGCGGGCGTACATGTGTGTGTGTGTGTGTGTTTGTGTGTGTGTTTGTATATGTGTGTACACATGTCGGCATGGGTTCGTGCGAACTTGTGTACATGTGCGCCTGCGTACACGTGTGCTTGTGAGGCATGCCCCGCTTTGAACCTTCATGTTTTGCATTACCAACACACTCACATATTCACGCACACACACAATGCACACGGTGCGCGTGTCGGCAGAGGGGACGACGGGAAGCCAGGCAAGCGGCGACGGCACGGCAGCGCCAAAGAAGCGAACGTTTGCAACGAGCGAGGGCGTGGTGAAGCTGCAGCCAAAGCAGCGAACAGGCGGACGCAAGAACAAACAGCTCTGCTCCCTCGGCTGATGCCACACCGTTGAGCAAGCAACACCCACTCCCCCCCCCCCCAGCTCAAGTTTCTTCTTTGTTCTTTTTCTTCACTAAGCACACCACAATGACAACAACACCCTCCCTCCTTTCCTCCTTCTCCACTGCTGCTTCCATCGTCATGATGGCCCCCACATCGTTTCTCTGCTTGCCTTGCTGCTCTCCTTTGTGTCACTCCCGTGCCTCACATGCCATGAGCAAGTGTTGTTCACCCGAGCAACCATCACCTCAGCTGCCCTGCTGTCCTTTCCCTTTCTCGTACCCGCGTTGTGTTGCGTGTTGTGTGTGCTCCAAATTCCCTTTATGTTAGCGCTTTGGTTTGTGTGTTGTGTTGTGTTGTGTTGTTGTGTTGTTGTGTTGTTGTGTTGTGTGTTGTTGTGTTGTGTTGTGTTGTATTTTCCCCCGCCATCCTTGGGCGTGGTGTTGCTGCAGCCAGCTGTCTGTTTGTTCCCGTGCATGTTTAGCTGATGACCATCCATGCACGCCGTTGTTGGCCTTGATTCATTTGCCACATCACCTCCTCTTCAGCTGCATGCAACATGTGTTACGCACTGCTGTTGCCTTGCGTGCATTTGTAGTCTCTCTCTATGTGTGTGTGTGTATGTGTGTTTGTGTGTATGTGTGTGCGTGGCGCTGATTTTCAGTCATTTTCTTGCCAGTTGCTTGGGTTTGTTCCTTGTTCATATTGACCAACCCCACTCATCTTTTGTGTTGTTGCCTGTGTGGTTTTGTTGTTTGGTTCGAGCTGACTGTTGGTTGAGGAAAGAGAGAATACACGTAGATGAATGCCCTTTTGCCGTGTCTCCAACACACAGACAGACAGGTGCCAGCAAGTGCACACACAACACAGCACAACAAGGGAGAGAGAGAGAGAGAGAGAGAGAGAGAGAGTGTGTGTGTGTGTGTGTGTGTGTGTGTGTGTGAGACAAGAC
>NW_004754913.1:1197374-1198980 GCF_000188695.1 Salpingoeca rosetta | reverse complement strand
CACACACACACACACACACACACACACACACACACACACACACACACACACACACACACACACACACACACAGACACACGCACACACACACACACACACACACACACGCATGCACCACAACACAGTCGACGATTGACTGTCTCTTTCACCAAATTTCAACATCGGAGATGAGGAAGGCGTCAGCGCGAGGCGGTGGGCCGTCCATTGGCATGTGGGCAGCGACGGCGGTGATGGCGTGTGGCGTGGGCATCCATGCCTACCTCCACTACGTGCAGGGGGTGAACGTCCTCAAGCCCAATGAGCATGTCTCTTCTGCCCCGCCAAACCACAACAATGAGACCCAAGATTAAGAGGATACAGAGGTGTGTGTGTGTGTGTGTGTGTGTGTGTGTGTGTGTGTGTGTGTGTGTGTGTGTGTGTGTGTGTGTGTGTGTGTGTGTGTGTGTGTGTGTGTGTGTGTGCGTTCGTGTGAGGGAGTCCCCGACATCAGGCCCCCTCCTCAATCCATTCCCTTATTGCTTGATGAGTGGAGGAGGGCTTCCTTTATTTTACATTAGTCTTGACCATCATCCAGTGTCACCAACACGCTTGCACTCACAACAATCATCATCACGTCATTGTGCCTTCATTCTTCGCTTTGCCTTTGCGTATTGGGTATCCGACACCATCACGGCGTGGTCCCATCGACCGCCCTTGCGCTGTGTTGCCGCAAACTCGACCCACTTTGCAATCTCAGGGTGCTCCCGCAGCTTCTCCGCAGTGTTGTAGCTGGAGGTGGCCGTGTTGTGTGGCATGGGGCAAGGGAATACCGTGTGAAGATATGCATGTACAGACTCAACGAAACACGGCCCACGTGAGCGCATGCATGGCTGTGTGCATATGCGTGCGTGCGTGTGTGTGTGTGTGCATATGCATATGCGTGCGCGTGTGTGTTGTGTGTGTATGTGTGTGTGTGTTATGCTCATGACATTGCTGGTGTCGTGGCACTCTTCTCACACTCAAGCACACACACACACACACACACACAGAGCATGTATCGCGTACTTTGCTGCCAGGCTGGCGTGCGGCTCTGCTCTGTGCACGGCATTGTGACAAGGGCGACAGATGGACGTGGTTTGCGCCAGCTCTGCCCGCGTGAACCCTCGCCGACGATATGCGTTGTGCATCAGTTTAGGGATGAGATGGTGTCTGTGGAGTGTGTGTGTGTGTGTGTGTGTGTGTGTGTGTGTGTGAATCAAGTTGATTTGAGTTGTGTGGCGGATGAATGATAGCACGGCGGCTAGCGTCATGGCTGCATGCATCACGCCATGATGAGCATTACAAAAAGATTAGCTAAGCCAAGCAACACAAGATAGCAAGACGACAAGAGGGGGCGAGGCGTTATGGGCTGGAATACCGTGTGAGGCGTCGGGTGGTACACAAACATAACTCGCACGCGCCCTCCCCAGCGTCCTCATCGTCATCATCGCCAGTGGTGGTCCTTGACATGGCTTCCACGCTCACATCCTGCGTGCGTGCGTGCGTGCGTGTGTGTGTGTGTGTGTGTGTGTGTGTGTGTGTGTGTGTGTGTGTGTGTGTGTGTGTGTGTGTGTGTGTGTGTGTGTGT
>NW_004754913.1:1166401-1197063 GCF_000188695.1 Salpingoeca rosetta | reverse complement strand
CACACACACACACACACACACACACACACACACACACACACGAGCACACACACACGAGCACACACACACACACACGAGCACACACACACACGAGCACACACACACACGAGCACACACACGAGCACACCCTAACGTACGACGGTGTGGAAGCCGTCGAGCTGGACACGGTACTTGTCATCGCCCAAGACGTCCATGACGTGGCCTGGGAAGTACTCTTCATGCTCAAACTGGTACACGTAGCACGGCTGCCCCTGCTTGAACACGGGGTGCCGGAGATGTTGTGCATATGCCATCACAAGCAAGCGTGCAGCCTGCTGCACGATGCTGCTGGCCTCAAACGCGGTTGCCACCGCAAACGACGCCTGTGCATCAAACCCGGCATCCAACAACGTCTCCTCCACAACGCTCTGGGCCAGCTGCTCCGCCCGGTCCGACGACAGCAGATATGCGCCCTCCTCCGCAGCCGTGATCATCTCCGCAGTTGACCGCGCCTCCAGCGGCACGTGGGCCTGATCCTCATTGCCAGCTACCTCGCCATCATCCCGCACCACCCTGTCGTCGCCAGCGTCATCGCCGTCGCCAACGTCCTCCTCCCCGTCCAGCATGAGCGCGATGCGTTCCAGCAGCACCTCCAGCGCAATTGCGGCGCAGTACTCGGCCGTGTCGGCGTCCTTGACCGTGCTCTGGAAGCAGCTCGTCGTGGTCTTCACAAGCCGCTCCCGCTTCGTGTCCTCATCTTCCCCCAGCTCCCTCGCAACGTCTTGGAACCGCATGAGATCGCGTGTTGGTGGTGGTGGTGGTGGTGGCTGTTGGCAAGTCTTCTGCCTCTGCTCAAGAGCGTAAATGGTGCAGCTTTTGTTTGTGTTTTGCAGTTGCGAGATGCAAAGATTGCATAACCGCTGGGTGTATGTATTCGGGACGCTTCGTGTGTTATGTTATTGTTACGACCACCACGACGACCACCACGAGGGCGAGAGCATGGATAGCACAGGGAGCAGTGGGCGACGATAGCTGGACGAAGTGTGGTGGTGGTGGTGGTGGTGGTGGTGGTGGTGGTTTGGGAAGATGAAGGTAGCAGCGGCCCATACGGCGACGATGAGCGTGACGGCGCCCGTGAACGCGGCGAGATGGCGCAGCGACAAGTAGTAGCCGCTCGACACCCTGATATCATCAAACTGGAGAGAGTGGATGTGTGTGTGTGCGTGCGAGCGTGCGTGCGTGCGTGTGTGTGTGCGTGTGTGTGTGTGTGTGTGTGTGTGTGTGTGTGTGTGTGTGTGTGTGTGTGTGTGTGATTGTGAGAGCACGACGTGGATGAGGCACAGGTTGTGACAGACGGGAATGGAGGAAGAAACACACACACACACACACACACACACACACACACACACACATGTGCGGGCACAGGGCTGACAGTAGACTCGCCCACCACCGCCACACACCGCACCGTGTCTACTGCAGCGGTATTGCGCGTTCTCGCCTCCGCCAACAGCGCCCGATATCGTGCATCCACATCGCTGCTCGTGGTTGTATGTGGGGGTGGGTGAGGGAGAGAGAGAGAGAGAGAGAGAGAGAGAGAGAGAGAGAGAGAGAGAGGGAGAGAGAGAGAGAGAGAGAGAGAGAGAGAGAGAGAGTGTGTGTGTGTGTGTGTGTGTGTGTGTGTGTGTGTGTGTGTGTGTTGTGTGAGGTCACCTTGTTCGAAGCATGCGCCGAAACTCTGCCTTGTCACATAACCGCAGCAGCCGCGCAGGCGCTATTTCGTCCTCAAGCGACTTTGCATCCGCAAGCACCGCCTGACACAGACGTACAAAAGCAGCGGTGTGTGTGTGTGTGTGTGTGTGTGTGTTTGTGTGTGTTTGTGCGTGCGTTTGTGTGCGTGCGTGTGTGTGTGTGTGTGCGTGTGAGCGCGTAACTTGGGCCATGATAGGAAAGGGTGAGTAGGGGGGTGAGCAGTGCAGTGTCGCACCTCCCAGTCGAGGGGACCAAGCTTGGTAAGGTGCTGGTACACAGAGGCAAAGTCGCACTCCAACGCCTGAAGTTGCTCGCTCTGGGACAGCACAATCTTGGTGGTGTGGCAGAGGCAAGAGAGGGAGAGAGAGAAAGAGAGAGGTAGAGTGGAGCAAATAAGCAAAGAAAGGATGTCAGAAACGCACAGGAATGACATGACAGACGAGGCAAGACAGCGCATTCACGGAGAGACAGGCCAGAAAGAGACATTCATCCACACAGATAGACACATAATCATGCACACAGGTAGACACACGCAACAAACGGCTCACAGCGGCCGCGAGGTAGACGACAAAGTAAGGGTGGGAAGCGAGGCAGGCATCAAAGACACGGCAGCGGTCCTGGTGGTGGTTGAGCACGTGCGAGAACCACGTCACCACCCAGCTGATGGTAAACTCCCCGCCAATCTGCGCACTGCGGTGATTGCAGGCACGTTGGTGATGGCGATGAGGTGTGTGGTTCGAGAAAGCTCAGGCTGTTTGGTGTTGTAAACAGGTGCAAGCGCAGGGAGAGAGAAAGAGAGAAAAAGAGAGAGAGAGAGTGTGTGTGTGCGTGTGTGTGCGTGCGTGTGTGTGTTGTGTTGTGTGTGTGTGTGCGTGTGTGTGTGTGTGTGCGTGTGTGTGTGCATGTGTGTGTGTCGAGGTGACACCGACTTTGAGAGGAAGCGGAAGAGCGGGATATCGCGCTGTTGTATGAGGACGAGGGTGAGGTGCATCACCGGTGTCACCGTGGACAGATCACTGCCCATGAACGCTGGCAACACATACGCACACGCACACGCACACGTTCACCATATGCACACGTTCACCCACACGTACATGCACGCAAAATTAGAGTGAGCGGAACGGCGGAGGCGACGTGGCACTGCTCGTAGTCGCCATGTGTATGTGTGCGTGTGTGTGTGCGTATGTACACATGTGTGCGTGTGTGTGTGCTTGCATGTGTGCACTGCAACGCCCGCTGTCGCTCGTCACACCTTTAAGATGACATCGACACAAGCGGCACATGATGTTGAAGGTGGCATCGTCGTTGTCAAGCTCTATCAAAGGCACAGCCACCACATCATGCAATCCCTGGCGCAGTGCACATGAGTGTGTGTGTGTGTGTGCGGATGAGTTGAATGCACATCATCGAACACATATGTATGTGACAAGCAACGAGGGATGCATATCGAGCGGTGTAGATGGCACGCAACGACAAAGCGTCGCACACACACACACGCACGCACACACACACACAGACGCACACACACAGACGCACACACACACACACACACACACACACACACACACACACACACACACACACACACACACACACAGACGCACGCATACCTCTCTAGCCTGACCTGGTAGTAGTGCAAGTCTGGGTATTTGGTCATGAGGGCGTTGATGATCTTGGATAGGCGTTGACGCATTGCCTCACGCTCAGAGTCGGATGTGTACTGCCATAACGATCGATCCACATCCAGCTTGATCTGTTTGGAATACGTGTTATCCAGGCAATCTTCAAGCACGGCATTGAGCAAAGCCGCCAATACTCAATGAGACTGACAAGCCAACAACGATAACAACAACGACAACAACCGAATGGCAGGACAGACAACAAGCAGCTCGCACCAACCCCTCACACTCAACACGCAGAAAACCTCCCTCACACCAACACACCCACACCCACACAGAACCTCCAACGTAGCCTACAACACACACGTCACACGTAGAAATGAATGCCATGTGTAGAGCGAGCTGCACCTGGAAATGTGGCGGTCGCGCCTGGGTTCACGCCGAGCAACCGACACCATGCCACCTTCCGCACAGTTGCGGTGAGGAAGCCACCCTTTTCAAACGCCAACCTCTGAAGCGCCTCAACGTCCACCTTCACAGTGCATGTGCGTGTGCATGTGTGAGTGCGTGCATGCATGTGTGTGGATGTGGGTGTGGATGTGTGAGTGTGTCATCAGCAGTCGTGGCTTCAGCCATCATGTCGACACCATCAACCCATGTGTCACAGCACACACACACACACACACACACACACACACACACACACCACACTGGTATGGGGTTTCTTTTGTTCACTTCACCATGCTGCGCACTTACATGGGGTCCTTGGACGGCTGCGAGAACATCCTGGTGTCGCTGCTTGTGCTGTTTGGAGCCGCCTCGTCGGCGCACCTTCTGCCGCTGGCGGTGGCCGAGGCGGTGGCGGTGGCGGTGCGAGCACATTGCTGCCGTGGCTTGCTTGTTGTCTGCTGTTCTCTTTTTTGCTGCTGTCTGTTGCGTTGGCGCAGTCATGCTCGAAACTGCGATTTGTGCTGTCGTTATCTTTTGCTGAGTCAGCACACCCCCGCCACATGTGCTCATCAGATGACGTGAGGTTCTTCGTGAGTGTGCATCATCATCATCACCACTGCAGGCTGCCTTCTTCACTTCTTCAAGCACGCTGCTGCGTTCTTGCTTCTGGCTGGCCTTCTTCCTTCGTGTTGGTGCTGGTCGCTGCTGGTGGCGTGCCCTGTTTTGCATCAAGTCTTTGGATTGCGACAGCAGCAGCAGCAGCAGCAGCTCCCCCACTTCCTCATTCATTATCGTCATCATCATCACACGACACGCATCCACCCACACAGCCTGACCGGCCACTCTTGTGACCAACACACACCGCATCAGCCATCACAGCAAAGGAAACCCGAACAAGCGCCTTTTCACGCAACAAGCAAGCAAGCAAGCGCCATTTCTCCAACGCCACATCGCACGACTGTAACGCAACAACCACACACCACCACCCAGCTGATCCTCAACAAGCCACACCTGCTGCTTCTCGTTCAAAGCATACTACAACCGAAACCAGAACAAAATGGCCCTGGTTGGAGAGAAGACCGAGCTCGAGGCCACAAGGCCTCAGGACACACGCATGGTCACCCCCACCACCGTCGCAGACTTTGTCATCCACACAGGCAACGTCCAAAGGTACTTTGTGAACAGCATGTGCACGTGCGTGTGAGGGCTGCCTGTGCGCCGTGTGTGCTGTATTCTCCGTCTTTGGTTGTGTCACCATTACACCGTGTACATGACCAGACAACAACAACAACAACAACAACAACAACAACAACAACAACAACAACAACAACAACACGACCGCAGGCTTCCCTCTTGCTGCTGTGTTGTCGTTCATTGTCGTTCATTCATTGCCTTGCCAGACTGTGTGTGGCTGTGATGATGTCCTTGGTGTGCGTGCTCACACTGCCACGCTGCCACACTGCCTTTGCTGCTCTTTCTTTTCTCCCTTGATTGTGTGTTCCGCCCTTAGGTGCAACCATCTTCAGGCGCGCGTGCCCGCAACTCTGCAGCGCGAAATCACCACAGCTCTCAAGTGCACCATGCAGTGTTGGAAGAAGCACAACAAGGGCGACTTTGTCATGTCCCGCGAGGTGTGTGTGTGTGTGTATGTGTGTGAGCGTGTGTTTGCGTGCGTGTGCGTGTGTGCATACGTGCATAAATGCGTAAACGTGTGTGCGCTTGTGTATCGGCAACTCTGGGCCACCTCAACGCGCTCTCACATCACTCACGCACATTCACGCACAATGCCGCTGTAGGTCATTGGGCACCCAAAGCTCATGCGCGTGCCTCTGTCTGGAAACGCAATGGCAAAGCGCGTCCGTGTCAAGCTCTTCATCCTCGACAAGTTCGAGGAAGGCATCGTCAGCAAGGCTCTCACCGGCGGTGCGTTGTTGTCGTTTGTCTTCATTTGTCTTCATTTGTCTGTTCGTTCCTGCAGTTTGTGTTGGTGTTGTTTTTCTGTTGTTTGTTCGGCACCGGTGCTTGCTCCTTCCCTGTCTCTCCGCTGTGTCGACTGCGCCAGTCAGCCACAACTGCTGGTCCAACAGCCCAGCCCAGGGTGCACTCGACCTGTTTTGCTCTCATGCCATGATGGTATCATCCTCACTCTGCACCACGACCACACCAACCAACGTGTACAGTTGAGAAGGCGGTGGGCTTCGCCGGTGTCGACACACTTGTGGTTGATATGAAGGCTGCTGGCGGTGCTGAACAGCATGAGGAGGAGGAGGCAGGGCGCGATGGCGGCCGTGACCTCGTCGCCGCATGGCGCGAAATGGAGAACCTGCATGATTACGGCCTCGCCAAATCCCTTGGCGTCGCTGACCTTGATACTGACACCCTCCAGCATCTCGCCTCTGTCGCAAAGGTCAGATACATGCTCCTTTCCCTGGTTGCCCTTCCTCCGCCCACCCTGAATAACAACAACAACTTCAACAACAACTTCAACAACAACAACAACTTCAACAACTTCAACAACTTCACACGTGCACTTGCCATAACTGCTCACGCCATGTGTTGTTGTGCTTTTCTCCCTCTGTCTCGCTCTCTCACCTCTCTCACCTCACACACACGCACACTCACTCACTCACTCACTCACTCACTCACTCACTCACTCTCCCCCCCCCTCTCCTGCGCCTGCTTGCCTGGCTGTGACAGGTCCCCGTTGCCGTCAACGAGGTGGACCAGCAGACGCGCTGCGCATCGCTGCCCTCGTCCCTCCGCACATATGCACGCGAGCACGGCATTCGCCTTGACGCCCACAGCGACGCAGGCCACCCGCTCCCTAAGCAGCAGTTTCAGAAGATCATGACCAAGGTGATCAAGGACCAGAGCCTGTTCACCCCCGGTGGCGAGCACACGCCTGGCGGCGACACACCCGGCACGCCCGGCTCTGCTGTTGGGGCTGCGCTGCGGGTGGACTGGACTCCCAGATGGGTTGCGCGGTACACCGTCGTTGACACGGAGCGCTCTGTCGTTGACTCAACCGGTTTTGTGATTGGCGGCCGCTACATCGTGTAACCAGACACGCCACCACCACAGCACCACAATGCTCATCACCCGTGATTGCTGCCGCTGTCCTGCTTTGGATCCACATCCCTGCTGTTCTTGTACGATTTGGGTGCTTGTCTCTCCTTCTCCATCCCCTTCCCTCCCTCTATCTCTTCCTTGGGCACAATGCGACGTTGTTGCTGCTGCCGCTACTGGCGCCGTTACATGCTGTGGTGTTCGTGGGATGCTTTTCATCTTTCTTGCCGTGTTGCATCAGCCTCTAGCTTTTCTCTCTTGCTGCTTTCATTGATTGCGTTATTGCCGCTGTGAACACCCGCTTGCTCCCATTTCTTGCCCGCCTCAGCTCCCCTCCTTTTCCCCAAAACGCACACGCCCTTGTTCTCGTGCCCCTAATTATCTCCTTCCTCCCTGTGAGCGTGTGTCTCACGAACCACGCTCAAGTTTCCCTTTGCACCCGTGTTCATCATGAGTGTTCGTTGGTGTTGTTGTGTACGCGCGCGCGCTTGCGACTGGTTGTTCCCATTATTCCCCTTTGCCTGGTATTTGCTTCCCCCTTCCCTTCCTCCCAGTTCACGGTTCACTTGTTTGCCGCTGCCTGCAATAATGCCACCCTTTGTTGTTTCATGTGCGCGTGCACGTGTGTCTTGTCTGTGCGCTGCACGTGTGTCTTGTGTGTATCGAGCTCATCAAAACCGCTTCCAGTGACCCTTTGAGTTCCCATTTGGTGGTTTTATGGTTCAGCTAACGCGTGCACACCCCCGTTGCCACGTCAATTAAAGACATCAGCCACAACATATCACACAGAATCACATCACCCCACACACAGCACCACAGCAAAAAACACGCACGAACCATGAGCGAAAAGCAAACAAACATGAGAAGATCAAGACAATTTCACACCAGCGGCAAGACAGCAGCTTCAACACATTTGGCAGCTGTTATCTACTGCTGCTGGTCCATGCCATGTTGTGCCTGCGCCCATTGCTGCGTTGCTGCTGTGTTGTCTCTGTTGCACTGCTGCGCCAACGCCTCCGCCGTCGGGCTCATGAACCGACGATCAGCATCGTCATCGTCACCTGCTCCGCCATCATCGTCTCCTTGCACAACGCCGTACACGGGCTGCTGGTGCTGCTGTTGTTGTTGTGGCTGCTGTTGTTGTTGTGGCTGGTGCTGTTGTGGCAGTTGTGGCTGTTGTTGTGGCTGTTGTTGCTGTTGTTGTTGTTGTGGTTGTTGTTGTTGTTGTTGTTGTTGTTGTTGTTGTTGTTGTTGTTGTTGTTGTTGTTGTTGTTGTTGTTGTTGTTGTTGTTGTTGTTGTTGTTGTTGGTAGGGAGCATCAAAGTCATATGGACCAGTCGCATCACCGCCAACAAGGTTGTTGCTCGTGCCTTGTTCTACTGTCACATCGCCTTCATTCCCACCGCCATCAGCTTCCGTGTCGTCACCATCACTACCATCATCATCGTCATCATCGTCTTCGCTGCTGTCGTCATCATCATCGTCACCATCGTCAATGTCATCGCGGTCTATGTCATTCCCAGCATCGCCATTGTCATCATCATCACCATCGTCATCATCGTCACGAGCATTGTTCCCATACTCGTCACCAGCCATAGCAGCCATTGCATCCATGCCATGTTGCGGCGATGGCACCAGCGGCATCCCATACGGCCCCAGCCCAAGCGCTGGGGACTGGGCTGTATACGGGGAGCCAAGGCCACCACCGTACGCGCCCAGCGCTGCGGAGCTAAAGGCTGGATTCGTGTACCCTTGCAAGCCAGCCATGAACGGGGGAGGCACAGCTGCAGCGAAATTTGCCCCACTCGTGCGACTGCGGTCCGCGCTAACGCCGCCAGCGTCATCAGTTTGCCGGTGCTGCGAGCGCTGCTGCTGCTGTCTTCGCCGCCTCCGCTGCTGGCGCCGCCGCTGCTCCTGCTGCATGGCGTGCTGCTGCTGAAGAAACAGCTGGTACTGCATCAACTGCGCTTGAAGCCACGGGTTCGCCAACAAGGGTGGCATCTGCCCGGGCGACTGCTGCTGCTGCTGCTGCTGCTGCTGTTGCTGTTGAAGCAACTGCAGTTGTTGCTGCTGTTGCAGCATGTGCTGGACCTGCAACAGCTGCTGTTGAACTTGTCGCAGGGTAGGCTGCAGGCCAGGTGCGGCTGTGTATCCAAACCCAACGCCCCTTGCACGTCTCCGCTCACCACCGCGCCGGCGGTCGGGTTTCCTCTCGCGTTTCCGTGCTGCACCTTCACTGTCACTCTCCCGCGTGCGGTGGCGGGGCCGCGCCATGCCCGACGCGTCCCGCATCGGCAACATGGGCGGCTGCATCAGCGGTGCTTGCTGCTGCTGCTGCTGCTGCTGCAGGGGTTGTGGCTGTTGCTGCTGCATCTGTTGCTGGAATTGCTGCTGCTGCTGCTGCTGTGTGCTCATGTCCTGAGAAACGGCCATCTCTGCCACGCCCTCGGTGTCCTCGATCGACCCGCCAGGCAGCGGCACGAGCGGCACATATTGCATGCCTTGCTCTGTTTGCACCAGCCCCAGCTGCGGCTGCACATACCCGGCACCCGCCATTCCCTGAGGAAATGCCATGGGTAAGCCAGGAGGGGTAACCGCAGGGAGCATGCCAGGCACAACGCCGCCAGCAGTCCCTGCCACAGCCATGGGCGCTGCAGGGAAGGCGCGCGGCAACTCAGACTGTTCCTCTTCCTGTTGTTGTTGTTGTTGTTGTTGTTGTTGTTGTTGTTGTTGTTGTTGTTGTTGTTGTTGTTGTTGTTGTTGTTGTTGTTGTTGTTGTTGTTGTTGTTGTTGTTGTTGCTCTACTGGCTCAGTGGTTGTGAGGTCCGGTGGCGCTGTGCGAATCGAGCCCGTGCGATCTCGTTCAACATCTGCTTGCCGCTGTCCCTGCACACTCAAACTCCCACCTTGCCCCGCGTCTTCAGCCAGCGTTTGCCGTAGCTGTGGCTGTTGCTGCGGTAGCTGTTCCGGCTGCTCCTGCTTGTCAGTTTGTTCCTGAGATTGCTGCTGCGTTGTGTCGTCTTGTTTGCCTTCTTGCACGGCCTCGCCCTGCCTCAGCTGCGACTGCTGCCGGCCCTGGGCGCCTTCAACATGCTGCTGGGCGTGGGAATTGACCGACGAATCCACATCATCGGTGCTCATGCCGCGGGGCACCGACGAAGCGGACACCACCTGCCGCTGTCGCTGCTCATCGACGCCACCGCCCCCACCGCCGGGGCCAGCGCCTTGTTCACCTTCATCTCCACCTTCACCCTCATCGTCATCACCCTCCCCTTGCGAGAGCTCCTGGAACAGCCGCCGCAGATCGTTGATCTTCTCGGGCAGCACATCCACTCGCTCGCCCAGCATGAACCTGAGCAGCGATTTGACGCGCGACATCTCGGCCTTGAGCCGCTGCACCTCTTGCTCCGCTGCTGCTGCCCTGCTCGCTTCCTCATGTACACGCGCGCGAACTTTGAGGCGTGGGCTGCGGGCCAGGGGCGAGACGCTGGGTGCCTCCTGTCGCCTGCCACCGTGTGGCTTGTCCTCGGGCTCCGCACGCCTGCCGCCGCTGCTGCTGTCGGGATGCACGGGCGTGACCGCGTTCACAGAGCGCAGGTCACCACCATCGCCGCCACCACCAGCACCGCGCCCGCGAGGCGACGGCGACACAATGCCGCGTCGATCGTACTCGTATGTGGGCATGCACTTCTTCAGCTCGTTGACTTGTTGCTGCAGGCTGGCCACGTGGTCCTCAAGCTTCTCCACCCGATGTTCCGAGATGGGCACGTCCTCCGCCACCACGCCCTTCTGCGCCACAGTCAGCGGCGACTTGCGCCCGCGCGTCACCTGCGCAGCCGTCTTGCCGAGCAGCATGGCCGGATCAAGCACGCAGCCTTCGTCGTCCATGGTCACAGACTCGTATGCGTCAAGCAGCAAGTCCTTGTCTTCGCCAGAGAGCAGCTCCATTTGCGCATCCGTCTCGCTGTGCAGGCGCGAGTTTGGTGTCCCCGGTTGGGCACTTCGGTCGCCAGCTGACTCTTCTTGCACCTTCTCCACATCTTGCTGCGCCTGCTGCTCTTGTTGCTCTTGTTGCTGTGCATCCTCCTGCTGCTCCTGTGCATCCTGCTGCTGCTGCTGCTGCTGCTGCTGCTGCTGCTGCTGCTGCTGCTGCTGTTGTTGTTGTTGGTGCTCACCATCCGCCGATTGTGTTGGAGTGGCACTTGCGTCGTCATCACGGCCAGCATTGCTTGCTTGGACCAACAGACCCTCTGCTGCTGCTGCATCCCTAGCATCGGGAGCAGCATCAACATCACCAGCATCAGCATTACCGTCATGACGGCTGTCGTCGTCCTGTGCAGGGGTGTCTGGCAGGTGCTCGTTGTCATCGCCAGTGCCGGGTTGTCCGACAGGAACAGCTGCTTCCGCGCCATCACCATCCCTGGCATCACCGTCGCCACCGGGTTGGCTGTCATCACCATCAGCGTCATCACGGCTGTCAGTGCCATGGAAGGCCGACTCCCCGCGCTGCGACTTGTCGCTAACATCCCCGTCCTCGGCGGGCTGCTGCTGTTGCTGGTGGTGGTGGTGTTGTTGTGAGAGTGCAGGTGTCTGCGGTTCATCGGCTGCCATTGTGGCTGTGCCGCTCTCATCACCGTCGCCGGCGTTGGCGCGGTCACCATGGCGCTCCTGTGTTTGCTCCTCTGTCTCCTCTTCGCGCGGCCGCGGTTCTTGTTGCTGCTGGTCCTGCTGCGCTTGCTGCTGGTCTTCAGTGACCTTGGTGTCTGCGTTAGCAACGGCAGCGGCGACAACACCGCTGCCACGGCCCTTTACGCTGTCTGGAGAGGATGGCGTGTCGAGCACATCGGCCACGGAAGCGGACGGGTCCAGCTCGCGCTCGCAGTTGCGAAGCCACTCCTCCTGCCGCTCGGCGCTCATGTTGGCAAACAGCACGCGGAAGAGGCAGATGAACACGAAACGCGAATCACACTCCTGGATCAGGTTCATCTCCACCAGCTCACCAACAAACTTCAGCGCCTCAGAGAACGGCGAGTAGAGCTCTGTCATCCGGTAATGATGGTGGTGGTGGTGGTGGTGGTAGTCGAGTGCGTGAGCGCAAAGGAAAGATTCAAGGCTACTCCTTGCCCCGGTGGGGAGGGGGAGGCAAACACACAGCACGCACGCACACACGCACGCGCGCGCACACACACCAGATGTGTACATGTGAGCATACATACGCACCAGGGATTGTGGTGGAAACGTTGCGAAAGAGGTAGAAGGAGTCGTATTCGTCATTCTGGGCTGCACGACCAACTTGCGGTCCTTGGGTGCCATCGTCTGGGCAACCAACAAGAGAGCAAGAGAACAAGACAAAGAGGCACGTGAGAACGGGGGAACATGGCAATGGGGAAGCAAGACAGCAAGCAGATGGTACTGCCAGTAGACAGCTCAAAAACAGACGACGAGAACGCACGAGTCACAACACGAGAACACTCAAATATGCATGCACGACTGCAAGAGCACAAGCACACACACGCACACACACACACACACGGACACGCACACACACACGGACCCAAGCACTCACATGAACGGGCACAAGCACACACACGCACGTACGCACGCACGCACAAACACAGCTACAAACCAACCTTGGCCCTTGTCTGACAGCCCATCGATGGAACGAGAGACATCGACAACAATGCCAGAGCCAGTGTTCTGCCTGACGTGCCCTTTCTGTGGCTCTGCGACGTCTTCCCCGCTGCTGCCAATCCCTTCTTCTTCTTCTTCTTTTTGGTCATCCTCGTCTCCTTCGTCTTGATCAATTTCCTCAAAGCCATCAATGACAACGGCGCTCGGCTTGCCATCCAGAGCCAGCGGATCACGGCCATCATCGCCCCTATTGTCGTCGTTATCAGTTTCAACCTTCTCGTCCTGGTCATCTTCATTGTCACCACCGTCGTTGGCACCATCGCCGTTGTCACCAGCGACTCGCTCCTCAAGGGCTTCCACTTGCTGCTGCGACGATGGTGTCTGCTCGTTGCCTGCAGGCATGGTGCCAGCGCCAGTACCGGCATCCAGCACCATGACCTCTGTTGCGGGCACTTCCTCAATGGGCGACAGGTGCGCCGCGCCCTGCGTGGCCGGGGGCGGCGCTGTCAGCATGCGGTGGTGCGCGCTCTCGCTCTCGGATGAGTCATCATCCAGGCGGTCGACCTCGTGCACGACGACGCCGCCACGCAGCTGTCGCTCCCGCTGCAGCATGTCCGGCAGCGGTGTGCCTGTCGACGAGTTGTGGTTTGATGGGTTCGAGGCGCCAATTTCCTCCTCCTCCTTCTCCCCTTCGCCCCCAGGCACCGGCCGCTCTGCCAGGCTTGCGTTGAGGCTGCCACCGACCCACATCTGGCCTGGGCGCACCTCCACGGCCTCCACAGAGATGGCGCGGCTGTCACAGCCCGTCACGTCCACGGATATCGCAGAGAGCGATCCCTTCCCTGGCGACGACACCGCCGACGACTCGTCCAGGTCGCTGTAGTCGTGGAAGCTGGAGCCGTCCAGCGTGCTGTGAGATGAAGGCAGACGCAGCGGCGATGGCGGTGCAAGGCGGCCCTGGCGCCCGTGCCCTTGCTCCACGCCTGGTTCTGTTCCCACTGTGTCTGTTGCTCCCGTCGTCGTTGCGGCTGCGGCTGTTGTGTCCACGGGTGTGGATGTTGACGGGCCCGTGTCGCCCTGGGAGGCGCCACCATCCTCCAACACCATATCGTCAAGGTGCACCCCCGCCTGCTCCGCTCCCAGCGCAACAGTGCGCTGCGGCGTTGATGCTGCTGGTGGCGAGTGCAGCCGCGAGGGCACGTCTGAGTTAGGGAGAGACGAGGCTTGCTCTTCTGTTCCACCACCCGCACTTTCCGCCTGCTGCTGTTGCTGCTGCTGCTCGTGTGGTTGTGCGACGGGTGGTTGGGGCTCGCTCAAGGAGGGGACAGACACGGCAACAACGCTGGGCGATGGCGGCTTACTGTCCACGGGAACGGAGCTTGCCAAACGCCCGCTTGAGGCAGCTGTGTCTGTATCGGGCATACTTTCCTGCTTTGGCCTTCCTCCATCAATTTCCAACGTGTTGCCGTCGCTTCCACTAGCTGCACCATGTTCACCATGTTCATCATCATCACCATCACCATCATCATCATGGCCACCATCGTCATCATCATCCTCGATGGTATCCATGGCGACGAGGTCAACACCGTGCGCCGCCGTCGTCTCCTCACACAAGGTGTTCTCGCACTCCGTGTCTGTGTCGTCATCATCATCGTCGTCATCATCATCGCCATCGTGCTCCGTGTCTGTCACATCTGTGACTTCCTCGTCATCAGCCGTGCCCGTCTCCTCTGTCAATGCGCTTGCCTTCAAATGCTCACCGTCATCATCGTCGCCTTCACCATCAGCACTGCGCTGCTGGTCGCTGCCTCGTCGCTGTTCGGGGGCTTCGCTTGGCGGTGACGCGGTTGATGTGCGCTCGCTCGCGCTCTCAATCACAATTGCCGGCTTGCCCTCTTCAACAGCCTGAGCGTCATCGCCGTTGCCGACAGCATGTGCTCCTGGTGCACCCTCATCTCCATTGCTGGCGCTGGTGTCACCGCCATCGCTGCCGCCTACTTTGCCCTGCTGCTTCCGCTGCTGCTGCTGTGGGCAGTTGGCTCCAGGCAGTTCGTCTCCGGACGTGAGCGGTTCCATGATGGCGTGGATGCTGGTGCGTCTGCTGCTGCGCCGGCGTTCCATGCGCCGCGCACCGCCCACAGGCAGAGGGCGCGGGTGGCTGTGATGGTGATGGTGGTGATGATGATGACCGTGGCCATTGTTCTCCTCCTCATCCTCCTCCTCTGTCTCGTCAGAGTCGTCCTCGTCATCGTCTTCGTCGTGGTCGTCATCTGTCGTCTCGTGGCGCGGCACAGGCAGCTCCATCGCCAGCACTTCCTCCGTGCCAGAGCCAAGCAGCTGCAGCGCCTGTTCGCCCTGAGAAGCACCATCACCGCCACCCTTGCGCTCCTCTAGCTGCTGTTCTTGTTGTTGTCCTTGTGGTTGTGGCTGCTGCTGCTGGTTGGTGTCACCGACATCTTCGACGGTGCTCAGCTCATACTGCTCAAACTCCACTTGCTCGCCCCCATCATTGCCCTCCATTGTTTCGTCTCCTTCGCCTTCTGCTGCTGTGCTTCCCTGAAACACGTCGCCGTCACCGCCTTCTTCCTCATCTTCCCCCTTCCCTTCCCCTTGCGCCTGCTGGCCACGTTTTGCACCGCGCCGCCCACGCACCTCGCTCACATCAAGCTCGTCGCCGCTACTGATCATGGTGTTGTCTGCGGTCACAGAGCGGGAGGAGGCGAGAGCGTGCGCCGGGATGGTTTCATCACGGCCCTGTTGCGCTGCAGACGGCGACCTACGCGTCGCCACGTCGGGCAGCTGCACGGGAAGCAGGCGCAGGTGCAGCTGTAGCACGCACAGGGATATGTGGGAGAGAGAGAGAGAGAGAGAGAGAGAGAGAGAGAGAGAGAGAGGCGTGTGTGTGTGAGCTTAGGTGTTTGCGTGTGTGTGTGTGTGTGTGTGTGACGGCATGCAGACGGCGGCTTGCACTCGCAAAACATGTGTGAATGTGTTCTTGCAACTCCGGGTGTGTTTGCGTGTGGTTTTATGCAGCGCACCTCGACGATGAGCTGGTCCTCTGGTTGCTTGAGCTTGTGGAGATATGGTCCGAGATAGCTCGGCACATCCTGAACATGCAATCGAACAGGTGAGACATGAATACAAGCCAATGACAAGGCAAGAGAAGCGTTACAGCCTGATGCTCAGGTGTACGACACATGAGGCACACACAAGACAAGCTTCCCACGACACAGATGGGTGGAAACAAGTGGGACACCTGCTTGTTTGTAGGGATGGCGATGGCGTTGAGGTGCGAGCCGTATTCCCCGCGGCGCGGTTCCTGGCTTGCTTTGCTCAGGTAGATGCGCACACCAGTCACACCGTCCACTGGTGCACGCACGCGCATGAAGTGGTACAGGTAACGTAGAGAGGGAGAGGGTAAGTAGGGCGAGG
Organism: Salpingoeca rosetta; assembly: GCF_000188695.1. NCBI lineage: Eukaryota > Choanoflagellata > Craspedida > Salpingoecidae > Salpingoeca > Salpingoeca rosetta. The sequence goes on along the minus strand of NW_004754913.1, from coordinate 1,181,137 downwards.
TTGTGTGTGTATGTACGTGAGTGTGAGTGAGTGAGTGTGTGCGAGTGAGTGTGAGTGTGTGTGTGATGAGAGAGAGAGAGAGAGCGTGTGTGTGTGTATGTGTGCGCCATGGGTCGTGATGATTATGGGTGTGGCAACAGTGCAGCAATGCGTCGCGAGAAGAGCAAAAAGAGTTTCACATTATGACAGCAACATGAAGGCGCGGGCTATCATGTTAGTGGTGGTGGTGGAGGCTTACCGCGGCGACTAAGGGGCTTGTCGAGGCCAGCAAACATCCTATGGACAGGAAAGACACGAAGAGAGACAAGGAGAGAGCGTGTGTGATGATCAAGAAGGAAATGAGATGAATGTGTGAATGCGTGTGAGTGTGTGAATGCGTGTGAGTGTGTGAATGCGGGTGAGTGAGCGTGAGAAGATAGTAGGCAGGTAAGTAATGAAAGCTGTGTTTATAGACACGTGCGTGCATGGATGGGTGGAGGATGTACGAGTGACGAGTGGACTGTTGTGGGGCGCATGTGCTTACCGCAGCTCGGCAAGCTCCTTGAACTCGACCCTGAATCACAGCACGCGAGCAAGTACGATGACACGCGGTAAGAGTGAGCTGGTGCTGTAGATGGGTGGCGCAACGCCAGAAAGCGCACGCATATGATCTTGGAGCCACGACAGCGTCACCGCACTCACATCGGAAAGTGCATGAAGGACAACAACAAAACAACCAAACCCCCACACACGCACCCATCCACACGATGACCTACTCCTGTGGGTGCCAGTCGTAGTTGCCAGAGAAGGAGCAGTGGATTGGGGCGCACTGACACGTGCGCGTGTGCAAGCAGGCCGATTGTGCCTTTGCCCGGTCCCCAAGCGCTGCTGCGTTCTCTTTGTTGGCGCCATCCTTGCGTCTGCGCGTGTACTGCTGACGAAAGTGCGACATGATGGCTTGCGTCATGTGCCGGTTCTTCACGTTGAACGCGCCAACCTCGCGAAGATACAGCATGCACATCATCGTCAGGCTCGGCACCTGCACAGCAGTTGGTTGGTGGTGGTGATGGCGGTGGTAGTCAAAGGTGTCAAGTCAGAGGGTGAGCAATGTGCGGCTGGGGTGTTGTGTGTGTGTGTTTGTTTGTTTGTGTGTGTGTGTGTGTGTGTGTGTGTGTGTGTGTGTGTGTGTGTGTGTGTGTACACTGCTGTTTGTGAGGTTCGTTGTTGTGGGCAAGCACGTTCAAGCAATCATGGTGACTCTCACCTCAAACACCCAGGACTGCTTCTGAATGGACTCAATTGTCGGTTCCTCAGACAGGAGATGAAGCAGAAACTCCTGCCAACGCAAAGTCGTGGTGGTGGTGGTGTTGTGAGCGTGAGCGTGAGCGTGTGTGTGCATATGTGTGGGTGATGACACATAGAATACCCGATGAAACCACGTGAAGACGAGCGGGGAAAGGCGTTCTCTCCCCCGGTCGGCGCACGAGCTTACCAGCAGTCTGCCGCGCTGTGAGCCAATCAGATCCTTGGCATGCTGGTCCTCCGTGATCTTCTTCGTGATGCATGCAGGCACACGGCTGTCATGGATGTGTGTGTGTGTGTGCGTGTGTGTGTGTATGTGCGCTTGTGTGTGAACGCCTTGCGACAAAGATTCGCCCACGTCATCCAGCGTGCAAAGCATTGATGCCATCAATGCAGCAAGAAGTGCATTGGTGTGAGTTCTCGCCCTGTCCTCAGACGCCGCCATTTGCGACTCACTGCTCAAGCTTGTAATCGAGCTTGTCAGGGCGGTCCTTGAGTTCGGCGTATGTCTCCTTGCCAAATGTCAGCTCCGTCAGCACCATCCCGACAGCATAAATGTCGTCAGCAGTCTTAGGGCATGGTGGTGGTGTTTGGTTGAGGGGGGGGGGCGGAAGATGTGACGTAGGATGAGGAATGAAAGGTGCGCGGGAGAGATGGAACGTAGGGGTGGCAAGGTGAAAAAACAAAAGAATAGTGCAACAGCTCAGTCAAGTCACACATGAAAAACTCCAACTCATGGCACACACACACACGCACACGCACACGCACACGCACACACACACACACACAAGGCTGCGGTGGGCGACGCGAACGCAAGCATACCTCTGTGCTGAGCCCCTGGAGGGATTCCGGGGAGCGGTACATGAGCTCGGACAAGCTGATGCGGTCGTCTTTGGGGCCTGACGAGTTGATCTCCTTGATGCGCGTGAAGCAACCTGGCAGTGTGTGTGTGTGTGTGTGTGTGTGTGTGTGTGTGTGTGTGTGTGTTTGTGTGTGTGTGTGTTTGTGTGGGGGGTGGTGGCAGTGGTGGTGATGACGATGATGATGATGACGATGACGATGGTGTTCGTGATGATGGTGTCGTAGAGGGAGGCAGCGACGTTCACAGCAACCAGTTGCACACACAGCTGTATTGTCTTCCTTCAAGTGTGTGCATGTGCACATGTGAGGTGTGTATAGCGTGTTGGCTTACCGCAGGAGAGCTTGATGCCGCCCTTGATGTCAAAGAACATGGTGTTGGGTCGGATATTGCCATGATGCAGCCCGGCCTCGTGCAGCAGCCTGACAAGCAACACGAGCACGACAAACGTGGGAAGATGAGGCACTGTTGTGGCGATAGCACGCATGATGCGCATTGCGGCGAATGAATATGCATAGCTGTGCGCGCACATGTGCAAGTGCAAGTGCAGAGTGCGAGCAAACGGACTTGAGGGTCTCGACGAGCTGACGGCACCAGCGCTTCATCACCACAAACTTCTCGTGTCTGCACATGAGGCAATAAAGGGGCGTGAGGCGCTGTGATGAATGGCAGGAGATAGAGTAGATAGTGCTATGCACTCGAGCGACAGGACGCCACTGTACACGAACGTGTTTGCAAGTACACGCGCAAGAACACATGCACACATGTACACACAAACACACACGCAGGTACACACGCACTTTTCCTCAGTGTGTGTTTCGAGGTTCCGGATGTAGTTCTTGACAGAGCCACCCGCCGCCTTTTCCGTGATGATGACCACGCGAATGTAGCTGCTGGCGTCCGTGTGCCAGTGGTCGTACAGGCGCAGCAGCCCATAGTCCTGTGAGGGATGCAGCCGTGAAAGCAGGTCGCCCAAGGTGAGCAGAACGTGCATCCAAAGAAGACGCACGAATGGAAGCAGAGCAGTTGGCACAGGAGGCGGGTTTGTCCAAGCACAATGATGGCACGGCGCACATACGTGAATGTTTCGCCAGGCCCGCAAAATCGTGTCAATGTTGATTTTCTGTCGCCAATCCATGTGTGTGTGAGTGAGTGAGCGTGTGTGTGTATGTGTGTGTGTGAGTGAGTGAGTGAGTGTGTGTGTGAGTGTGTGTGTGTGTGTGTATATGTGAGCGTGAGTGAGAGAGAGAGAGTGTGTGTGTGTGAGGGGTGAACTGAAGAGGTGCAGACACAGACACAGGCTGATGGGAAGTAAGTGTACGCTGACGCGCCAAACAGCCACAAAACATGAAACAAGCAAGTAGGGGGTGCACAACGCTGCAGCACGCACGGTGTTGTTGATCTCTTCCGCTGTCATTGCTCGCCGTTCGCCAGTGTCGGGGTCCGTAATCTTGGTCTCAATGCGAGACACGTTCCAAAACGCACTGTGCCCAGTCACTGCCCACACACAACAAAAGTACAGGGTGCACGTGTGTAAGTGCGCGCGTGTGTTAACGTGTACATGTGCGTGCATGAATGTGTGTGAATGAGTGTGAATGTGCGAGAGCATGCGCTGCTGCGAGAAGAACAAAAGGAAGTGCAAGCAGTACGGCAGCAGACAGGCAAACGACCACACTCTCGTTCTTGCAAAACGCAGTCCACCTCTGTATCGTACTTGTGCTGACGGATTCGAACGTGGCGTCAACACCAGCAAACAGCGGCTTCTTCAGCTGTTGATTGTTACAAGCAAGCACGAATACAAGGATGAGCACACGCACACACTCACACACGCACACACACGCACACACACGCACGCACACACACGCACGCACATGCACGCACACGCACACACTCACACACGCACACACACGCACACACACGCACGCACACACGCACACATGCACACACGCACGCACACACACACACGCACACACGCACGCACACACACACACACACACGCACACATGCACACACACGGGCCAATGGCTGTACCGAGTCGAGGCGCTTCCACGCTCCGTCTGGACTGAGGGGATCTTCCTTGGCCTCGTCCGGGATGGCCGCACCGGCTGTGTGCTGCACCTCAGCTTGGGCAGTCGGCACAACCGTGCCACCGCCGCCGCCGCCCTCGGCTGCGTCCATACCGCAGGTGCTTCCAGCTCGCAACAAGCTGGCCGGTTGTGTGCACGCCCGGAAGGGTTGTGTGTGCGCTGCTGGTGCGGTCAGCCGCCGCACGCACACAAACGCAAACCACAGACACACAAACAGCACCAAGCGCAGGCCGAGGTTGCTCGTTGACGAAAATTACTTTATATTTTTCACAAATTGTCACAACTCACGATGACTGCCTTCTTTCTTTCAGCTTTCTCTTTCTTTCTCTCCTCTTTCCTGCCCTTCTCTCTCTCTCATATCCATCGGTGGAAGGTGGAACGCACGCGCAGCAGCACAGACCACGTTTTATCATTGTACACAAAACACAGCGCCTTAACGTGGGTGTGATGCACAGAAGAGACAACATTGAGACATTTGAACATCTGAAGAACGTCCTCTCTGAACGTGGGACAAACCCAGAAGAGTGAAACAAGGCAACAAGGTGGCGTGTGGAGAGCGCAGTGGAAGCAGAAAGCCATTCACTCAGCATGAGAGAGATGGGGACGAAGAAGCAGAAAGCAACGGAGCCAGCCACAGAGTCGAAGAACGAGAGAAGATTGACGAAGGGAAGCTGGCAGAAGAGCACAAGCAGAGCGCACCAGTGAGAGAAGAGTAGCAGCAGAGCACTAGAGCATGTTGCCCATTTCGAAAGCATGCGTCCGGTGTCCCTTCCGTTGCAGAGTTGCGCTAATCCCTTCTGTGGTGTGTGTCACCTCTGCTCGGTAATCTTAGCGGCGGCCAGTGCGCAGGTAGTACAGCGCGGCGAAGAACATCATGCGGTAAATGACAGCCATGGCAATGAGGATGCCAAAGTCTCGCCCAACACTGACATTTTCCATGTCATAGAGAGCAAGCACGTCCTCGCCGCGCGGCAGGATGGTGGAGTTGAAGTGGTTGCCATCAAACTCATTGTGCATAAAGATGCGGAACGAGTAGCGATGGAAGCCAATGTACGAGCCCCAAATCCAGTACGGTGGGATATTCTTCGGCAGCACAAAGAAACCCTACATTGTGTGTGAGGGGGGGGGGGTGTTCGTGGCATCAAGCAGGCAGTCGGTGAGTTAGTCAGTCAGTCAGTCAGTCAGTCAGTCAGTCAGTCGGTTGGGCTCTCATTGCTCGTCTGCGAGGCAGCCCAGCAACGCACTGTTCATGTTCAGAATACTACAACACAACACACAAGCGACCACACACAAACAACCACACACACACACACACACACACAGGCAGGCGCAGCGTGTACTCCGACTCACGCAGCAGAGCATGAAGAAGCCGTAGATGCCAGCGGCGAGGGCCAGTGCAGGCAGGAGCTGGGGCAGAAGCGACGCAACGAACGCCAGCATGCTCTCCGCTACAAACAGGCTGACAAAGAGGGCAAAGGTGAAGATGAAGAAGCCAGCCGCGCCACCATGTAGGCCCGCCATGAAGAACACAAACACGCTGGACAAGAAGGAGATGACAAGCAACCCTGGGATCGACATGAGGGAATCAGCAACCACGTGTGCAGCAACGGCGTAGTAGCCGTTCTTCCGCTCGCGCACAAACACCGCGTTATCCTCAATGAACACGGGCACCACTGCCACGAGACAAGAAGCACAAAGACAGAGCAGGACAGTGTACAGGAGTGCGCGTGGAGAAGTGCAACTTCAAAGGTGAGCCATTGAAACGTTGGGAAGGATCATGAAACAATCGGGGACAGCCAAACACCCAAACAAAACCACAAAGGAAAGGAAACGGCTTGCCTGCAGGCAACCAACATCCATAAAAGGAGCATGCCTGCCACACCTGCGATGCTCATGAAGACAAGGAAGGCGACGGTGAAGAACAGCAGGCTGATGCGATCCTGGGAGGGAAATACAGAGCGTCAGGTTCAACGAAGCGAAATGTGACATGGTAGTGGAGTGAGGGCACAGAAAAGAAATGGGTGAGGCAGGTCACGTTCAGCTGAACCCAGCCATACAAACGCAGACACGCGCGCACGCGTGCAAAGGCTCTGGTAGGCGAGCAGCAATAATCTCAGCATCACGCACACACACACGCACACACAAACACACAAGACACACACACACACACACAAACACACGCACACACACACACACACACACTCACAAACACGGTGCACACCTGGATGCTGTTGTGGTCATGGTCCATTTGCCAGTAGATGGTGCCGATGACAAAGCACAGCATCACAAACATGGCCAAACGCACCCAGAACACGCCTGCACGAGCACGACAAGGGCAAGTGAGATGCAACGAGCGACAGGAATAGAACCACCGCACGTTCTCAGACAAGCAAGTACATGCGTGTGTGTGTGTGTATGTGTGTCTGTGTGTGTGCCCAAGCGTCCGCATGTGCAAATTATCTCCTCCATCCGCTGCAATCAATGTCATCATCACCTGGGTTGCGCAAGTTGTCGAGGTTGCGGCGCTTGGAGAGATAGAACAGCTGCTTGAAGAAGCTGGCGGCGTAGCCCGTGCGAAGCGGCGCCTGGCTCTGCTTGCCGGCAAAGGCCTCGTGCACATCCTGCACCTCCGCATGCACAATCTTGCTCTGCTCGCTGCGGGAAAAGTCGTCGGCAAACTTGAAGTTGCGTTTGTGGATCTCGTCCTCGCTCATCTCTGCCGTTGCCTCAAAGTCCATGTTGATCAGCTGCGAGAGAACAAATTCGGAGGATGGGTTTGTGTTAACGAGAACGGGTGTGAATGCATGACAGAAAGAAAGCGGAAGAAAGATGAGATGTGTGTATGTGTGTTGTGTGTGTGTACACGTGTGCGTGTGTTTGTGTATGTGCACGTGTGTGTGTGTGTGTGTGTGTGTGTGTGTGTGTGTGTGTGTGTGTGTGTGTGTGTGTGTGTGTGTGTGTGTGTGTGTGTGTGTGTGTGTGTGTGGCGCGATATCTTGACAAAGCACGACCGCCCGAGCACTGGCTTGCGTCATTCACGAGGCAAACACGCACGCAAACACGCACACACACACACGCTCACACACACAGAAAACACACACACATACAACACACACAACTCACACACACACACACACAGCACACACAGAAAACACACACACACACACACACACACACACACAAATATGGAGTTGACCTGAAACGGACCCTGATGAAGAAGTCAGCTGGGTTGGTGTAGGGCGGGAGCGGGTAGCCGAGGTTGGCAAAGTAGTCCACTGCCTTGTTTGCCATACCGTTGTACACAACGCGGCCGCTGGCCAGGATCATCAACTTGTGGAACTGTGCATACAGCTCTTGAAATGGTGACAGAGAAAGGGGGGGGACGGGTGAGTGCCCAGTGGAAGGGTTAGAGTTCAGAATATCACTCTCATTCGCGCCTCCCAGTCTGTTTCATACACAGTTATGTGGTTGCACACACAGACACACATGTGCTGCATGCAGGCATGTTCCACATGTGTGCCCCACCTGAGTTTGGCTGGTGAACCGTGAAGATGACGGTGCGGCCCGTGGCAGCGAGATCGCCCAGGTACTCCACAATTTTCTGTGCACACGCCGCACAACCAGCAGGACGCAATTCCAGGTGGGGGGGGGTTAGCGTAACGTAGACATGATGTGGTGTGCATGCGATGTGATGGTTATGTACATTGACGGCGCGCAGCAATCAAGGTGGAAACGCCCAGTCCAACAAGACCAACAGGCACGCAAGTACGCAGCAAGTACACGTGCGCAGGGTCGAAACGTACGAAAGCCGATTCAGAATCGAGTCCCGATGTCGGCTCATCGAGAAAGAGGAGCGTCGGCTGGAATGGCGTGGTCAGGAACAAACAACAATCACGGAGCAGTTAAGGGGAGATGTAATGGTAGGTGTAACGGTACTGCGATGACACAGTGCCGCACGCGAGTACGCACGCACACACACACACGCACACACACAATCAGTGCTCGCTCACGTTCTTCAGCAGCTCAATGCCGATGCTGACACGTCGCTTCTGGCCGCCAGAGATCCCTTTCTTAAACACGTTGCCTGCAGGCAAAACATCGGCGTTGTTAGCACGGTGATGAACATCGAAAGGGAAACGATGGGCGGGAAAACAGAAGATAGAAAGGACAAACCGATCAGAAGCACACGTCATGAACGCACACACACACACACACACACACACACACACACACACACACACACACACACACACACACACACACCGATGGCGACGTGTTTGCAGACGTTGAGGCCCAAGATCTCAATGACGTTGTCTACAATCCTGCGACGCTCCTCCTTGTTGGCTGCCTCCATGGTTACGGCGGCAGAGAAGCGAAACGTCTCAAGCACGGTGAGCGTGCCGATCAAGGAGTCTTCCTGCTGCACATACGCGGCGTAGTGACGGAAGTTGCTGTCGCGACGCTGGGCGTTGACAAGCACATCGCCCTCAAGGCGCTGCTTCTTGGTGTTCTTCTTGCGATCAGCGAGCACGTCCAGCAGCGTCGTCTTGCCACTCCCTGATGAAAGGTGCGGGGGGGGGGGGTTTGGAACGAAAACAAGGGCGAGGGTCAATTCCAAGATCAAGGAGGCAACAACGATCAGATACATGCATACACACTCCCTCACTCACACACATGCACAAGCACCCACACACATGCATACACACTCACACACACACACACACACGCCCACTCACGCACATACCATACGTACACGCACATAGACACTCGCACACACGAACACGCACACACACACACACGCATGCACATGCACATTCATGCACAACAGACCTGAGGGTCCCATGATGGCGCAGATTTCGCCTGGTCGCACGGCTCCCGTGACATTATCCAGGATCTTCTTGCCTTTCGTGTCCTTCTTGTCCTTGTAGATGGTGCACGTGACCTCTTTCCAGGTGAGCGCCGTCTGATGTTCGGGCTTGACGTTGAGCAAGTCATCGCTGATGCGGTGCTCTCGCTGTGGCACGGGCGCCTGCTCATTCACATTGACCGTTACCGAGTCTTTGCCTTGATGTTTTCCTTGCTGCTGCTGCCTGTCGGTGGCGTCTGCTGCATCTGCATCCGTGTCGGTGTGATCAGCAGAGTGCCTAGAGGTGGCAAGCGTGGTGCTGCTTTGGCGCCGGCTTTCACGCCGGGATGCGGAGGCAATCTCTTCGTCAAGATCAATCACCTCCGTGCCGCTCTCCGTGAGCCTATCTCCCACGGGCGTCAGGCTGGGCAGCACAGGCACCACGTCTTCGGAGCCATTCTCGACCCCAGCGCCTGATCCATTCCTATCTGCCTCCTTTGCTGTGCCACGCACGTCCTCGTCCTCGCCACTGCGGCCCATATCCGATGTTGATGCGCTTGACTCTGCGCTGCTCAAGCAAGGGCGGTGATCTGATCTTAGTGTTGTCGCCTGTTGCTTCGTTGATTGATGTGCTGTGGGGAATGACACACTGATGCTGCTGCTGCTTCGCTCATTGTAACATAAATGACGGTGGGGCGTTGTTTGCTTGCGCATGCGCCATCAGCCAGTGCCGTTGCGGCATCACGGGGCAGTTGCATTTCATGCCCCCAAAGTCGCAAATTTTATTTGTTTTCCTCCTTTGCGTTCTGGGCGCGTGCTGTGCATCCACACGTTAGCACAAGAAGCGTGAAGGTAAAACACGGCAAGCACACCCAATGGTTCGAAGAAAGAAAGCTAGCTCCTCTGCACCTCTCCTGCGAAGGAGAAGGCGACGGCACCGGCAATCATGGTATGTTGGAGGCGGAGGTCGTTGCTTGCAAGCAACAAGTCTGCGAAATAGCCCGGTTTGATGCGTCCGACACGTGGAATGCGCGCGACCCGCGCCGGTGTGGCGCTCAGCATGTCGCACGCGGCTGCCACGTTCTGGCCTTGTTCGTTCACGAGAAAGCGGAGACAGTCCCACAACGACAGGCAGCTACCCGCCAACGTCGTTGTGCCCTGGTCAAGTGCGCATCACGCATTGGGTGTGCATGTGGCAGTGTGGTGAGAACGCAACACCGAGGCGCTGACCGTGCGTGTGTGTGTGTGTGCATGCCTGTGTGGGTTGAAACATATGGTGCAGCTCGCACAACAAGACAGACTGTGTAGAGCAGTGCCGCCATACACACAAACACGCAACATCCACACACACACACACACACACACACACACACACACACACACACACACACACACACACACACACACACACACACACGCACACACACACACACACGCACACACGCACACACGCAACATCCAATAATACGCACACACGCGCGCGCAAACCACATGCACACGCACGCACAAGATTCACCCATGCGTGTATGCGTACCTCGACGTAGACGCCCTTGCCCTTTGGTCCAACCTCCAATTCGCGGCCGCAGTACGCGCTCTTGAGCCCAGGCTCGCCATGCAGGATGTTGTCTGGCGCCGCCAAGTGCCCAGAGACGCAAGGGCGCAGTGAGTGGGTGTAGGAGCACGATCGAGGGGATAACAAGGCAGCCGTTGCAACTGACACAGAGTGCCCACAGCCAAAGCAAGTATCTTGCCGCCAACACACACGCACACACGTACCTGTGATGAAAGCGACAGCTGCCGGTGTTCGGGCAGAGAGGAGGCCTGCGACTGTCAATGTGTCCACGTGCAGGCCATCACCAATCACCTACACACACACACACACACACGCCAAGCGGTGGCGCAATGGCAGGGTAGAATACATCAGTGACGATGCGCAGCAGCGAAGCGACTGCTCATTACCCTTACGCGAATGCAGCCATGCAAAATCAAGGGAGTACAGGGCAGAAAAGGGTCTCTGCAGTGCAACGCACCTCAACTGTGGGAGGGTGCAGGCCAGCGAAAGTCGGGTTGTTGGGGAACGAGCGGCAAAGGCCAAAGTTGACCAGTGACGTGTCTCTGTCAACACACACAAATATCAGTGTGCGGTGTGTGTGTGTGTGTGTGCGTGTGCGTGTGCGCGCGTGTGCGTGTGCGTGTGCGTGTGTGTGTGTGTGTGTGTGCGTGTGCGTGTGCGTGTGTGCATATGAAAGCACGATTAACGATCAGCTTGAAACGATCAAAGCAAGGACGAAGGTGGAGTGGATGCATCGTGGGCGTACCTGTGGTGGAATTTGCTGACATTGAAGATGTGGGTAATGTGTGGCGTACTATCTGTACAACAACAAACAAACATAACGACCATCAGCTGTCAGCCATAAGTTGCCGGTGCACCAGGTTGAACACGCCGCAGCTACAACAAGGCAACAAGGCAACACGCGCACACACACACACATACACACATACACACACACATACACACACACACATACACACACACACATACACACACACACACACATACACACCATTGTATTCGCTGGCGGTGCGGAGGGCTGCGACGATGTCGTCGGCGGTGGCGTGCTTGTCGTGACCCAGGGCAACGCGGATTCCCCGGTCCAAAAGCAGCCTGAGACCATAGCCACGCACGCGCGCACGGAAGAAGATCAGGTCAGGGTGATCTGCGCTTCTAAAAACACACACACACATACATGCACACATGCACATATACACACATGTACGTACACACATGCACACACACACACACACACGTACGCACGCACGTGTGTCACCTGGTGCGGCGGAAATCTGATTGCGGTTCCATGGACGGGGAGATGGTCATGACCTTCATATGGCCCTGACACCTGACAGCCCCGCGCATTCACAGAAGATGCGTGTCAGTTGGCGCAGTGTTGCACAACAAAGACACGCACTCAAACCTTGATGCAAGGGCAGGCGGTCACATGTGAACGCGTCCAACGACAACTAGGCGTGGAAGGTGGTATGCGTACATGTCAACAATCTCCGTGAATTCCTCCAGGGACGGGTTGAGGTTTTGATTGGGAAGAGCGCCCGCATCCCGGATGACAGGGCCCTCTGCGAGAGCAAGAGGTAACGCACAGTGGCACGTGAGAGAGCAGACATGGCGTCAACTTGCACATACGTGTACGTGCGTGTGCGTGTGTGTGTGTGTGTGTGTTCTCGCAGTTGCACGTGTGTGGAAGCGCTTGCAGCACACATCCACTGTTGCGCCAGCAAGCGCAGCCCATCGTCAGCTACCTGCGTGGATGCCAGCACAGCGAGTGTGTCCCGGTTTCGGCTTGGCTATCACAGGCAACAAGGCGTCCAAGCTAGCGGCGTAGGATTCGCGGTCCATAGGCAGCAGTGACGCCAGCACGGTGGTGACGCCATTCGCTGGCAGCTTGCTCAATGTAAACTCGGGGTTTGTCCATGAATACGCCACATCATGTGACCCGCCCACGCCGTGGTTGTGAATGTCAACTGCACCGCACAACGCGCGTGTGTGTCAGCGCGAGCGTATGTATGTGTGCATGTGTGTCAGCGTGAGCGTATGTATGTGTGTGTCAGCCTGTGTGTGTGTGCGTGTGTCATCATGTGTGGGTGTCAATGTGTTGACCGTGCCGTTACGTCTATGACATGATGCACTCGATACCTCTGTCTCATTCTCTCTCCCCCCCCCCCTTTCAAAAACCCCTCTCCCCCGCTCTTTTATTGTCACTGACCAAAGCCCGGAAGCAGGAGCGGTGCACTCAGGGTGACTGCGCTGTCCTTTGGCTTCTCCGTACCGACCGTGCTGATCATGCCATGCTCATCCACGGTCACATACACCGGTCCCTCTGCATGTGTTCAAATGCCAGCAATTTGAGCAGCCGTACAAGCCACACGCACGAACAGCAGAGCGCAAAAACAGCAAAATCACCATAGAGACGCAATGTCTGTGCAAGTCGCCGCAACCAACCGACCTTGAAAGACGCCATCACCAAGCACAGCGCCCTCCGTTGCTTCAACAACCACCAACACCATCGTGTGTGTGCGGCGGGTGTTGTTCGGTGAGCAGTGCGCTGTTGATGCTGAAAATTATGAACATCTCCATATATTTCTCCCAACTCTGGATGGCGCCGAAACCCACGACGACGACTTGCCGCACAACACCAAACACGAGCACCAGCACCACACCACCACCAGCATGCACTACACACCCGAGGGTGCAGAGGCGCTCAACGCGCTGCTGCTGGTTGTGCAAGGCGAAGCCGAAAACGTACTCAAGTCAATGCTGCCAGAGTTCTCGCCGAGAGCAGTGGCAGCAACAGCCGCACCAGCCACTGCTGCCAGTGACCACGATGTGGATGCCGATGCCAATGGTGATGGCGCCGATGCCGATGGCGAGAAGAAGCCCAAGAAGACGCAACAGGAAACGGAGGAACACAGGCCAGCGCCAACAGTCAAGGCGTCGTCATTCTACGGCGCTCGGTCCAAGACACGGGCAAGTGCACCAACCAACGAACAGCGCGCTGACAGCACGGCAAAACGAACAGCAGCGCAGGCCACAGCTGCAGCCTCGGCTCCAAAGTCCCCGAAGGCTCGCGTGTCCAAGCGATTGGGTAGACCCGTCCACACTTCGCCGGCTGTCAACAGCCCGCGTGTCAACGACAGCATCGACAGTCCCGCTGCCAAGCGCAACAAGGCCGGTACCAGCACAGGCACGGGCACGGGCACGCATGCGTCCCCCGCCCCGGCATCAGGCGATGCATACGACTTTGATGTTGCAGATACACCATCTCCCGCTCAAACGACACCGCGTGCGTTCCGGCGAACCGCGCGCAAGGGCCTGCAACTGAGAGGTACGTCTTCGCGTGCGTGTACACATGGCTGTGCGACAGCGTGCCAGCGTGAACACGAATAAGAGTACGGCACATACGCGTGTGCTTTGATGATGATCCATTGTCTTTTATTACTCTCTGTGTGGGTATGTGTGTATGTATCTGTGTATGTGTTCATGTGCGTGTGTGCGGGTATGTGTTCATGTGTTCATGTGTGTCCGTGTGTTTGTATGTGTGTAGTGTGTTTGTGTTTGTGTGTGTGTGTGTGCATGTGTCGCTCATTTCCGTTATCCGTCCTTGTGTCTTTGCCAGGTGGTCGACAGCGGACAAAGGCAACACATGCAGACCTGTTCAGTGACCTCGCTTGAGGTGGCTTGCACCAAGGGCATGGCAAGCACGCCTGGAAATTGTTATAGTGACATGACGTATCGACGCAAAAGTTCACATCAGTTGACCGCCGTCAAGTGTCTGCATTGTTACGGACCACCAGATGCTGCTCATTGGATCGTTATTGGCGTGCTTTATTGGTTGGAGTGAGAAGGGCAAGTGGGCAGTCACATGCCACAGCAACAGCAGCAACAGCAGCAACAGCGGTAGCAGCGTCACTGAAATGGCTACGCGCATGTATGCACGTGCGTGTTTATGCGAGCTGGCGCCTACAGGCCGAGGTCCTTTGCAAGCATGGCCGCCGCAATGTTGTGGTATTGGCTCCTGTTATCACAAAGTGGTTGCGTTGGTTATGGGTGCGTCTATGCGAGTTAGTAAACACAAGATAAGTAAGTCACG
>NW_004754913.1:1158901-1161401 GCF_000188695.1 Salpingoeca rosetta | reverse complement strand
AAGATGGATGGTGTAGTCCATTCCGAGTGGAGTGGCCTTCTCCACGAGGTCAAGACGCTCCCCGCTGTCTGCCAGCGTCGTCGCATCGATGCTTAGGTCCTTGCCATCCAAGTGCTTGGTTCATGAAGCGCAGGCAGAGACAGCCACAAGTTAAGGCAAGTCAGACGTGGCATGGCTGTTTGTGTACGACAAACAATCACAAGCACATATATCCACACACGCACACCTTCTCTCACTTAGGTTATCGAATGCACAAGTCAAGCGGGAGTACTCCCGTGTAGATGTGGTGCACGTACCAGCTCCCGCACATCGTCGCCGCGAATCTCCACCGTGAGGGTTGTCGAGCCAGAGATGGTCTTTGCATGGTCATGTGTGTGCAAGGTGAGAATGTGATGAGGACCACGACGCGTTTGCAATCCAAGTGTGTGTGTGTGTGTGTGTGTGTGTGTGTGTGTGTGTGTGTGTGTGTGTGTGTGTGTGTGTGTGTGTATGTGTATGTATGTGTATATATGTGTATGTGTGTGCATGTGTGATTGTGTGTGTGTGTGTCTCCGCTTTTTCAATCTCCATGCAACCCCAGTCAATTGAATATCACCTTGGCGGCAAAGTCAATGGTCAAGTCCAAGGAAAAGTGGGTGCAGGCTGCATCCGCGCGCGCAGATGAGCAAGGATCGACCTTCTCTCCAGCCATGATGAGGGTTGCAGTGCAGTCGTGGGTAGCAGCTGGTGGCAGTGATTGGTTCGTTTGCGACGAGCAATGTCAATGTCAGCCAGTGGGATTGCAGATAAATACTGAATGATATCAGCAAATAATCGGCAAGTTGGTGGTGTTTGGAGGTCTCCTTGTTTGCAAGACGCAACTGCACTGTTTGCGTGTCAGTCATTGTCTCTTGTCGTTGTCGTTGTGACATGGTGGTGTGTGTGTGTGGGGAGGGTACTCGCGTAACAGAGAAGAACAATCACACGTGTAGTGGGAAGGAAGGAGGGGCTGGTGTTAAGAGTGTGTAGGCAAAAGAAGAAAGCAAACACAAGCCCCGGTCAAACGAAAGGAACAGGGATTGAAAACAACACGTTGTCAGTTGCGCAGAAAAAAGAAAGCAGCAGCATAACCCGAGCACAGGCAGGCTCAGGCAGAGGAGGGCTGGGATGAGTGATGGCCCATTTCATTTGTCAGGGCTCTGTGCCTGTGCTGGTGAAGGTGAGCTTCGGTGTGCTCTGTTCAGTTTGCCTTCTTCTGGGACGCGCGCCACTGCTTGATGTCGCGCTCTGCGTTGTTGTAGATGCGCTTGGCAAGCTCCGGGCGGTACCCAAACAGGAACATAATCTCAAGGAACACAAAGTACGGCGCTGCGGTTGTGTGTGTGCATGTATGTATGTGTGCGTGTGCGTGTGTGTGTGCGTGCGTGCGTGTGTGTAATTGTGTGTGTAATTGTGTGTGTGTGTGTGTGTGGATGTGAGTGAATGAAAAATCAATGCAGTCACTGTCACTGCACAACAGGGCCAATTCATGCGAAGGTAACGCACCGAGGTAGAAGCTTTGGAAAATGTTGTCGAGGAAAGCCGGTGCACGCTTCTCGTACGCGTAGTGTCCGTAAATCTGCATCGACCAGCTGACACGCAGAACACAGCCAGTGCAGTGTTGGTAGAAGCGGTGGTGGTGGTGGTGGTGGTTTCGCGCATGTAAATGTGTGTATGAGTGTGTGTGTGTGAGTGTGTGTATGTGTGTGAGTGTGTGTATGTGAATGTGTCTGTGTATGTGTATGTGTGTGTGTGCGCGTGTGTGTGTGTGCAGTGTCCTGGGATAAAGGGAACCGAAGCATGAACAGATGGCGCTGGAAAGTTTGAACACACCAAGCAATCTGGATGGCGGTGGCGTAGAGGAAAGGGTGCTCAGACGTGGAGTAGAAGGTGTACGAGGTGATGCCGCCCAGACCTGTGGCATGCGGTGTGGAGGGACAAGCAAGCACAGACAAGCAACACGAGCACACGCACTTGCCATGTGAGACGACACATCCCACGCGACCACAGTGATGGCGACACCGGTCCCGCCCCCACATTCACATTCACATTCACATTCGCACCCACACCACATGCCCAGCCATGCTACCACACTCGAGCACATTCATGCCACAACTGATCGCACTCGACTGACCAAGGAGAATCGAAGCAAGAGAGCCAGCAAAGGGTTCCATGGCAATGTAGCCAGCGGCGTAGATGCCAGCGGCTGAACGGAAGTGCAGTTGTAGTACATGGTGGTGATCAGTGAGGTGGGGCATGGTGGCAACATCATCGTGCCGTTGCTCAAACGACATTGTCGGACGGACACATCGCCGCGTAAGAATGAGATGCACAATGGGCACAGCTGTCTCACCGAGAAGGCCACCGTGGAAAGGCATGTCACCAAGTCCAACTGTTTCAAGAGCAGGCTTCGCGACTTCGGGCATCTGCACGATGTCAGAATGGGTGTGAGGACGCAGCACACACACACGCGCACACGATT
>NW_004754913.1:1111401-1153901 GCF_000188695.1 Salpingoeca rosetta | reverse complement strand
CACATGCTTTTGCACTCGCTCACCAACACACATGCTTTTGCACTCGCTCACCAACACACAACCACACATACATACACACATAACCTTTGATCGACAGGCGACGTACATCTTTGACAACGAGGCGACGATTGCGTTTGCGTTCTTCATGAGTCTGTGGGCCACCGTGTTCACGGAGTACTGGAAGCGCTCACAGGCAGAGGTGCGGCAATGCCCTCATGCGTGCATCTCCATAATCTGCATCTGTGTACCTGCCCCTGTGTCTCCTTGCGTTTGCCGTGAGGTTGGGGGCGCTTTGAATAGAAATCCACAAGACACAGCCACAATCATTTGCAAACACTCACACATGCGCTTACTCGCACGCCTGCTGAGCACATAGCCTCACTCACAATCACTCACTCACTCAATCACTCACTCACTCAATCACTCACTCACTCACTCACTCACTCAATCACTCACTCACTCACTCGAATTGCACGTGCAGCTGTCGTTTGACTGGAACATGGTCGATCACGACGACTTTGAGCCGCTGCGCCCGCAGTTCCGCGCATCCACAACGAGGAAGAACCTCATCACAGACCAGAACGAGCCGGTACAGCGGTGGTGATGTGGCGGTGGTTTGGCGGTTTGGGTGTGGGTGTGGATGCTGTTCTTCATCGTTGCTGGTGCATGTCGGCTCACGTTCAAACACATGTGTACACACACCAACGCACAACCGCACAAATCGACTGTGTGCAGCACTACCCGGCGTACCGACGCTATCTGAAGTACATCCTGACTGCATCGACAGTGCTGACGGTATGCGCAACGGTGATCATCATCCTCATTTCGACGATTGTGTATCGCATTGCGGTGTACACGGCGTATGTGACGCGGCAACCGGACCAGCAGGACCAGGCCTCACTCATCGCGTCCGGCACGGCTGCCGTCATCAACCTCATCCTTATCATCACGCTCAGCTTCGTCAGTTGCCCATGGGTTGTGTTGTGCTGTGTTGTGTTGTGCTGTGTTGTGTTGTGTGCTTGTGCTTCGGATGGCCCACTTGCTCTTGTGGCGCACCTCTCCTCGTCACCAAGTAACAAGGCAATCACATGATACAATACGCACGCACGCTCACACGCACTCACATGCATTCACACACGCACGCACACACATTCACACGCTCACACGCACACACATTGATACAGTTTTACCGGTACCTGGCTGTGTGGCTGACGGATTGGGAGAACCACAAGACGACGTCCAAATATGAGCAGCATCTCACCATCAAGATTTTCACCTTTCAGTTTTTCAACTCCTTTGGCTCTCTCTTCTATATTGCATTCTTCCAGGTACATGCTGGCGGTCGTGATGATGTTCCTTTTGTGTGATGTGTGTGTGATGTGTGTGTGTGTGTGTGCCCATGCGTTATCAGGCCAACCCATGTGTGTGTGCTGTCATGTTTACATGCTGCGTAACACGCGCGCTTTGTTCACTCATCCCTCTTCTTTCTGTCTCTGTCGACAGCACCAAGACATTGGTGTCCCTGGCGACTACGACACGTTCTTTGGCTACCAGTCTGATTCGTGGTGCGATATGCTGCTCTGACGTGCCTGGTGCTGCTGTGTCATGGGATTGACCCGTGTCTGTCTGCTTCCTGCCACAGTTGCGTGGCGAACACACACACACATGTGCGCAACACTGACACACTAACACATGTACATGCACGCGCGCACACACCATATCACGTGCACACCACCACGTGACCACCACCACATGCAGCCCGGCGTACGGGTGCCTCCTCGAGCTGACGATCCAACTTGCTGTCATCATGGTTGGACGGCAGGCATTCAACAACGTCCTAGAGGTGTGTGTGTGTGTGTGTGTGTGTGTGTGTGTGTGTGTGTGTGTGTGTGTAGTACGTAACTTCACCTATACGCCCTGCAATCCCGCGCTAAGCTAACTGAGTAGTAGCCGGCTTGACCCATAGACACAAGTTAATCGTGTTGGGGCGACAGGTCGATGAAGTTGCAGGTTAAACTCTGCGAAAGCTTGACATCTATAGCTTTAGCCTACAGCTATGGCCATCGCGCCAGCGACGGCTGCTCCGACCACCACCGATCGTCCATGTGTTACAAATAATTTTTCACACTTATCTAAGAGCGTAATTTCATTCGCCGCAAACCGAATGACGACTACGTTCGACATTACCGTCAAGGTGTTTTTAACCAAGACACTCGGGTCGGGCAGTGTTGGGGAATTGCGGGGATGATCGACTCCGTTCCACCGACACCACCACCACCACCACACACACACACACACACACACACACACACACACACACACACACCACCACCACCACCACCACCACCACCACCACCACTAGATTGGCCTGCCGCTGCTGAAGGCGTGGTGGCGGAAGTGCCGCCTGCGACTGAAGACGACGCAGCACAACGACCTTCTGCCGTGGGAGGAGGACGTACGTGCGCACTTCATGGGAGAGAGCTGCGATGGGTTCCTGCTTTGGCCTGTTCAAACGCACGCACGTGCACCTGCGCACTGACACACACGCGTACACACACGCGTACATATACGCATGTATTCATTCGCACACGGCCCACACTGACCACAACTCACGTGCTCTGCCCCCCCCCCACAACAAACACACACCCCGCCACCACTTCAACCACTTTCATCACTTCCGCCATTTTGTCGCTGGCAGTATCTGCTGCTGGATGCGTATCCGCGCCTGGGACTGTTCGACGACTATCTCGAGATGTGCATGCAGTATGGCTTCATCACTCTCTTCGTCGCGTGAGTAACACACGCTCATGCACACTCGCATGCACATTCACGTGTGCACATTCACGTGTGCGCGCAAACACACACGCACGCACATATACACGCATGCATGTACGCACCGCTCCGGTTGGCTCTTGCTTACATGCTTGCTGTCGTTTTGCCCTCTCACTGTGGCTTTCTCTGCCCATTTACACGGACACACGTGCACACGGGCATAGTTCGTTCCCGCTCGCGCCCTTCTTCGCCCTCATCAACAACATCTTCGAGATTCGTGTGGATGCGTCCAAGTTTGTGAGTCGTGCCCGCCGCCATCACGACCGTGCTTTCAAACATACAGCCCAAGCCCTAATGTTCACACACACACACACACACACACACACACACACACACACACACACACACACACACATTGCACACTACAAACGCTGCACACAACCCTCACACGCTGCACGCAAATGCACACTATCGCACAACCCCTTGTCTCATTCCCCTCTTCTCTTCTCTTCTCTTCTCACCCAACTCCAGATTGGGCTGTGGCGCCGTCCAATTGCGGAGCGCGCCGCTGGTCTCGGCCTCTGGCGTCAGGTCCTTGAATTCCTCACCCTTGCCAGCGTCATCACAAACGGTCCGTGCCGCGTGCTCGGTGTCTGTGTGTGTGTGTGTGTGTGTGTGTGTGTGTGTGTGTGTATGTATGTGTGTGTGTGTCTGTGGGTGTGTCTGTGTGTGTTTGTGTCTGGTCGTGTGACTGATTTTTGTCATTGTCAGAACGATGTCATTCATTCCTCCTTCCCCACATTCACATCTGTCCATCCATCCGTTCTTTGTTCCTCCCCCCTCCCACACCCAACAACACACATGCCACACCCCCACCCCCCACAGGAATGGTGATCTCGTTTACGTCAAACTTTGTCGACAAGCTCGTATATCGCGAGTCGCGCGGGTCTCTGGACGGGTTCTATCTCGCCATCACTGCAGAGTCACCGTACGACGGGCCCCTCGATATCTACGTGAGGATTCGGGAGAGGGAGGATGGGATGGAGATGGGGTGGGCATGGAGGAATGGGTGGAGAGTGGCAGAGACGCACATCCACACGTGTGTTCAGGAGTTCAAATGTTGCACTGGTGCGCTTACACACGCACATGTTCACACTCAGTTACCCTCACCATTAATCTCAACTCTTGCGCGACTGTCGCGCGACTGCGTTATTTTCATTTTAACATGCGTCTCGCGTGCAGCGCAACTGCCGGTATTTTGGCGTTCGTGATGCTGATGGCGAGTACAAGAAGTTGTTCTACGAGATTCTCATGGGCAAACTTGCATTCTTCATCGTCTTTGAGGTGCGAAGAACAAAGTCAATTTGTTGGTTGCTGACGTGTGGTGGCGTACGTTCGCGTTTGATGCATCTCTTGCTGCATTTGCTTCAGATTGATACCCACAGCCCACTCAGCTCCCTAAATCACCTCTCACACCTCGTACATGTGTGTGCGTTCCTGTGCGTCTGTGTGTTGTTCTTCGCATGCGTTTCCCGCCCACAGCACGTTGTGTTCTTGACCAAGTTCCTCGCGCAAGTCATCATCCCCGATGAACCCAGATGTACGTATTACCTGCATGCGTCCACCACGCACGAGCAGAGTGGAGACATGGATTGTGTTGTGAGTCTGTCTGCGAAGGTGTGCGTGCGCGTGCGCTTGTGTGTGTGATGACATTGCGTTGAATGTACAACAACAACAACAACAACAACAACAACAATTTTTGTTTTGGGTCAAATATCACATCATCCCTTGCAGTTGTTGGTTTATTTTTTCTCACAACTCCAACAATACCAACAACCCTTGCGCATCCCACTGCGCACACGTTTGTGTGTGTTTGCATCGTGTCACTCCTTCCCCCTTCACAACCAACCAACCAAACAGGGGTGACCATTGCCCGCAAGCGCGAGGTGTACCAGGCACGAGCCATCATCGAAGGCCTTTCCGACACGCACTACCTCAATGCCGAGGAGAACGAAATCACCAACCAGGGCCTGGACGCCGACTCAATCGCATCCACAGAGGAGGTGCGACACCTTGCTCGTGTGTGTGTGTGTGTGTGTGTGCACGCGTGTGTGTGATAACCGAGATTCGGTGCAATGTCTGATGCCGTTGTTGTCGTTTTGCTGAGGTATCATGAAGCTCATACACACACACACACTCTCTCTCTCTCTCACACACACACACACATACACACACACACTCATCACAAACGCTTGTGTATCAACGCATCTCAGCGTGACGGTGCGGAATTGCGGCGGCGGCGACCACAGCAGCAGCAGCAGCAGCAATCTACGGATGAGAGCATCATCTGAGCCGGGCACCAGCTGTTGTTTTGCCGTGCCAACATAGGCAGCCAACCTGCCGTGCACACGCAGCAGTCGTGTTTGTTGTTTGTTGTACTGTGTTGTGGCTTGAAGGGTCACGTATTGATGCTTCCTTTCCAAGTATGTGCGTAGTGGACGCTGTTTGCACGACTTACATACGGTCGATTCGTCTTATTTACACGCTTCACGCTACAACACTTGTTCACACTCCAATAACAAGGTCACTTAGAAACAGCCAACATGCACAAAGTCAGCACAGCCACACGCATTCCTTCCTTCCGCAACACGCACGCACACACATCCATGCAAGCACATGCACGCAAAATACACACATGTTCACAAACGTCCATCCATCCGTCCAAAACATCCGCGCACGCATCACAGCTGCTTGGCGCGTTTGGCGGTGCCTTGTGCGCCTTCATCACGGCGAATCGTCGTCGCGTTGATGAAAACGTGCCGGTGGGCGCGGCCGTGGTGTGCAGGCGCAGCAACACGCGTTGTCATCAACAGCTCATCTGCCCCTCGTTTGTGCCGGCGCCGTCCGCCCTCAACCCGACTATCATCACCACCATCACCATCACCACCACCATCACCACCACCATCACCACCACCATCACCATTGGTGTCATTGCTCTCTGCCCTTGCCTCATCTTCATGCCGTTGGGATGTGCTGGTCGCGGGCCGTGTCCTCGGACCACCACCACGATCACCACCACCGCTGCCGCTGCTGCCGCCACCACTGCTAATAACAACAACAGAGCCGTCACGCCGGCGAGCAGCAACAGCTGAGCGGCCGGTGCCAACGAGGGTCGACATGCGACGACACACGTCAAGCCCAAACACCACCTGCCGCGCACCGGTCGTGGGGTCGCTCTTCGCCCGACGCAACACCGTGCTGCCAGATGATGGCGGTGATGATGTGGTTGTGCTGTCACGCGGTCCTTTGCTGGGCGATGCTGTGTCAAGTGCCGAAGTCACCCCGAATACGGCTTCGCGTCCCTGCTTTGCGTTGTTGCCATCGCCTGCAGCTGCACCACCCTTGATGCTGCTGTCCCGCTTCGTGACCTTCCCCTTGCTGTTCTTCTTCTTCGCCGCTGCCGTCAGGGTGTGCGCTGTCGTGGTGCGGGTCTTCACAAAGAGGCTGCCCTCCCTACCGCCACCACCACCGTCATCAGTGGTCATGTCACTGTTGAGTGTGCGCAATTGCTGCCGCTGCCGCTGCCTCATCGCTTCCTTTGCGTGGCGGGACTTGGCACCAAACACGCAGTGGCAGGTCATGATGTGCGAGATGAGCGAGTTTGCACTGGTCACCTCCTGTTTGCACCGATAAAACGGACAGCGCACGCGTGCCGGCTCGCGCGTGGGCGGCAGTGTTGCATCTGTGAACAGCAGCTGGAGTGCGTGCACGTCGTTCATGTGCTCAATGAGCTCATCGGGTGTTGGCACCCACACGTCGCAGCCGCGTTCTGGGCAGTGGAAGGCGAGACGGCGGCGGCCAAACAGCACCTGCTGCTCAATGCCAGCGTCGGGGGCGGGCGAGGGGCGCGGGAGGCGTGAGCTGTCTGTTGGTTCGCACTGCACCAGCACGCCCTGAAACACGTTTCCGTCGTGGTACAGCCGTGCCGTCACCGCAGACCCTTCGCTCAGCACGCTCGTGACCTCAACCGTGGCGGCGCCCAGTGGGGGCGGGTTGGACACGGGCATAGCAGTGATGGGTGTCGCTGTGGTGATGCGATGGGATGCAAGCGTGGTTGGGCCAGCAGCAGCCGGGATTGGAAGAGGCACGGGCGCGTTGAGGTCCAGACCAGCCAGCAGGAACGCGGCGCTCTTTGGATCCTGCATCAAGCTGACAACACTTCCAAAGCGATGGGAGACGTCTGGTGCGGGCGCGCTGCCCGCTTGCTTCGTACGCTGGCTCTTGATGGCGGCGGCGGCGGCGGTGATAGTGGTGGTGGTGGTGTCGTTGCCTGGTGCATTGGCTGCAGAACGGTTGGTGCTGCTGCTGCTGCTGTTGCGACTGCCGTTCATGTGTGCCTGCTGTCGTGCTTTCTTGCTGCTGCTATTGCTCGTGTGACTGGAGACGTGTTTGTCTTTCCGCCCCTTTGCACGCTGCTGCTGGTGCTGCTCTTGCGATGTTCGTGTTTTTGCCTTCTTCGCTGCACGCGGGGACGGGAGCGGCGAGGTGGCGGTGGTTGGTGTTGCAGATGATGAGGATGATGTTGGTGAGGGTGACGGCGATGTTGCCCGCGTTGTCGCTGCAGTCGAGACCGCCGCTGCTTCTGCTGCGTGTGCGTCTGTTGCGTCCATGCATCCTGCTGCTGTTATGAACCTCTGTGGTAGTCCCTCCAGCCGTTGCAGCTCCACGATTGCATCAGCAAGCATTTGCTTCGACAGCGTCTTGCGGATCACAAACCGTGGTTCAGCCTTTGTCTGCTGCTCATGTGAGTGAGTGAGTGTGAGTGCGTGTGTGTGTGTGTGTGTGTGTGTGTGTGTGTGTGTGTGTGTGTGTGTGTGTGTGTGTGTGTGTGTGTGTGTGTGTGTGTGTGTGTGCGTGTATGTGTGATGAAGGGTGAGGTCGAGGCAGAAGGAAAAAGATGAGGTGACAACAGCTTCATGTGTCCGAGATGCAACTCAAGCGGACGTGCTCTGCGGACCTGGTGCTGTGTCTTGAGATGGCTGATCAGAGACTTATGCGACAGGAACTGCGCGCCGCATTTGTCGACACCGCAGACCCACACATGTGCTGTGCCGAGAATTCGCTCACACATGTGACTGCAGTCGAAATCGTGGCGGAGCGGGTGGGGAATGTTGACATGAGCCAATGTAAATAAAAGCATCAACCTTGTCTCAACGATACGCACACAATCGCCGACAACAAGAACACGGTCAAACCACACACACACACACCCTCACACACAGACACACACACACACAGACACACACACACGCACACACACACACACGCCTCATCACAGAATGCACACCATGAACCACACGACACGCATGAGTGTTGCAAACACACACGTGCACGAGTTGGTCCACGTACGCTGTTGGGAGATCTGCGAGGGATGCCGGGATGTGTTTGGCACTCGTGCTGTTGATGACGCAGCGACGGCGCACACTGCACCGGCAGCAATGGGGTGATGATGACGATGATGGTGGTGATGACGATGATGGGAGGTGTGATGATGGTTGTGATGAGATGGTGTTTGGATGGTGGTGATAGGGTAAGCGATGATGGCAACGCGATGTTGAAGGTTTTGAGGAGCAAGGAAACGTCGAGGGAGCGTGCACGTTATGAATTGGAGTCAACGCAACAACTCAAACAACATGCACAGCGAAAGCAACCAGGCCAGGCCAGGCCAAGCCAGACGCATGCCCGCAAGCAAAACATCACTCAGACATGCATTGCCACCTTCGTGGTTTTGGGAGAGGCACCAGCTCAAACATGTCCGAGGTTGCTCCCCACTTGTCCGGCTGACAACACACAGCAGACAGAGGAAAACGTGACAGTGGCAGTGACATGTCAGCAGAGCAAAGAGGCATGTACAGGACCAGGGTGCATGACATGCAGACTCCACATGCATTTGTGTGTGTGTGTGTGCGTGTGCACGTACCTTCTTAGGCTGGAAGTTGCCATCTTCCTTGTCAATCATGAATTCGCACACGTACACGTCCTGCGCATCAAAGCCGGCGGGGTCGCCCACCTGAGAAAAAAAAAGGAACAGTAGAGGTGAGGAGCAGCACACGCTCTCACAAGTGTGCTCACTTGCATACACACACACACACACACACACACACACACACACACATACATACAGACACACACACACACATACACAAGCATGCACACACACACCTACACAAGCATGCACATATACATACACACACGCACCCGAAAGAACTGGACGTCGACGACGCAGCAGAGGGAGAGAATGTGACGGACTGAGATGTCTTTGGTTCCCGGGAGCAGAAACACCTGTACAGCCACCCAATCGCCACCACAGTCGCAAACACGGTGGTGAGTTATCCTAAACGGCAGCTGTGTGTGTGTGTGTGTCTGTGTGTGCACTACGCAAGCAAGTACAGTGTGATGCATCGTGTGCAACTGACCTCGTTTTGGAAGACGCGGCGGCCGGCTGCGTGCTGGATGGCGTTTGCGTACACATATTCGTCAACAATCACACGTGGTTCCGCCTCGGCACCGTCTTGGTAGATCTACGATGAGCACAACAAGACACAAGGTGGTGTGGGTGGTGTGGGTGTCGTATGATGACGTGTGGTTTGCATGCAGAACAGAACAGAAGGAAGCCAACTTCAAAACACCATCGTCATCATCGTCATCATCGTCACCTCGAGAACGCGTCCAATGCGCAGTTCCTCCACGTCCGGCGTCTTCCAATACACAAACGACCCTGACGTACAGTCGCATGTGGTAGTTCGAATGTGTTAATGTGTGTGAACGCAGGAGTGTGTCGATTGCAACAGCGAGTAGTGCATTGTCGCAACACGAACCAAGAAACACACACGCACACACGCACACACGCACGCACGCACACACGCACGCACGCACACACACGCACACACGCACACACGCACACACGCGCAGGTAGTTGCAGCATCAACACATTCACATGTGCATGTGTTGCAGTTTCCGCACCAGCGCTGACGTCGAGCGCGGGCTGATGGAGCACTTTGAAGAAGCGGCGGTGGGGTGCCGCCTCAGACACGACGTCTTTGAGCACAATCGTGTCGGGCAGCTGGTACGTGGCACATGGAGGTGGCGCAATGCAACGGAGGGAGGGCGAAGGAGGGGTGGAACATAGTAGGGCGTGAGTTGAGAAGCGGTCACATGATGCAAGGCAAGCATAAAATCACGTTCACACACATACAAAACAAGACCCCGAGAATAGGATATCATAAGCCCACAACAGAGTGTACAACCACACACATCTGCAGAGCGAAAACAAAGGGTTGTACCGTTCGCGGGGAGCAAACTTCGCATGTGTACTCCAAGGCATCGTCATCCACAACGTCCATGCACACGCAGTGCTGCCAACTGTCGCACGCGTCGCACTTGATCATCTGCCCGTCCTCTGTTTTTGTGTTGAGCGCAACGTACACACACACACACACACACACACACATGTGTACGCATGTATGCATGAGAGAGACCAGAGGCGAGAGGCAATCACCAACTCATGCATGAATCGCGTGTGAATATTGTGAGTGGACCCCGCACACACACATACACACACACATATACACACAACGCACACATACACCCACACATACACAGTGCCGTACCCATGTGCACGCCGCAGCGGCAGCGAATGACGTCACCATCGGTTGCCATCGCCTTCATGATCTGCTTGTAGCCCGCCGCCGTCACGGGCGGTGTGCTCTTCTGCACATCGCGGGTGCACACAGGGAGACAATGGTACGCATGAAGGAATAAGGGCATCTGACAGAGATGTGGGCGAAACCTGCACGCACAGTGTACACGTATCACACTCACACGCACACACACACACACTCTCTCTCTCACTCTCTCTCACTCACTCACACACACACACACACACTCTCTCTCTCTCTCTCTCTCTCACTCACGCACTCACTCACTCAAACACACGAAACCCAGCGCACCTGCGCAATCCGCCCGCGTTCAATGAGCGAAAATCGATGTGCAACCCTCTCCTCTGGCGGTGGCGGCTGCTGCCTGCTCACAGTGCCGTGCTGCTGCTGCTGCCGTTGGCGCAACGTCGTTCCTGTTCCTGTTGTTGATGATGATGTTGTTGTTGCTGCTGCTGCATTTGCTGTTCGTGTGGTGTTGTCGTGATGATGTGGCGTGTTCGCCTGGCGTGTTGTGGTATCTTCCCTTGTATCCTTGCTCTCCCCATCTCCAAAAGCATGTGCAGGGATGGTCGCTCCTGCCGTTGCAGCCTGCATGGTGCCCAACGTTGGGAGGGATAGCAGGCCACCGAGCCCCACCTGCGGTGCGTGCAACATATGTGCCATGGACACTGCTGCTGCTGCTGCTGCTGGCGACGACGATGATGGCGATGATGATTGCGGTGCAAAGAGAGCACGCATGTGTGCATGCGCGTTCGCGTTCGCGTGCGCGTGTGTGGTTGACACGAGTGGAAACGGAACAGCTCCAGCGAAGGTAAAGTGCGTTGGGTGGGCATGTGCCGGCGACACGGGCACGCTGGCGGCGGTGGTGGCGGCGATGCGATGGTGCTGCTGCTGCAAGATGGAAGTGGGGGACAGGAGCGAGGCAAACGGTGGCGAGTGGGCCGTGACCATTGCGGATATGCGATGCATGAAGTCGACTGTTACGGCGATGGCATCACGCTTAGTGGGCGGTGTGGCCAGACCAACAGCAGCGAGGATGTGGTGCAGCTGCTCCAAGGAGAGCTCTTCAAGGTGGCCGGGGTTGGTCGCCAGCAGCGCCGAGATCAGCCGCTGGTGCTGCTCCGGATATCCAATGGCCTGCACCGTAGTAGGAGGGGTGCGATGGCGGGATGATGATAATAGGGTGGTGAGGTTCGGAGATGACAGGGTGATGGGTGTCAGGACACACACACACACACACACGCACACACACACACACACACACACACACACACACACAGTCGCTCTCCATCCTGGCGCTACTGCGCTGTCCCTTGAGGGTCCACACATCTCCATCTCCATCTACACATACACACGAGCGCACCTGAAGAACGGGGATAAGTGCGGGCGATACAGACAAGTTGCTGGGGGACGGCAGCTGCATTGATGACTGCAGCAGCGATGATGCTGATGACAGTGATAAAAGTGGTGGTGGTGGTGTTGCTGCTGCTGTTGGCTTCTGGTGGGATGGTGGAGGGTGTGAGGATTTCTGATCATCAGATCCCTTCTTCTCCTGTTGCTGCTGCTGTTTGTCTTGGCCGGTTGCTGCTGCCATCTCTGGCAACGGCTCGGTTTTCACTTGCAAGTGCTGACTCTTCTTCTTCTTCTTGTTCTTCTGATCTTGTTTCTGCTGCTGTTGCTGTTGTTGCTGTTCGTTTGTGTGACGTGCACTTGGCTCGTTCTCCGCTTGCTTTCCCTCCTCTTCCTCATCATTTGCCTCCTTTGGTGTATCATCGCTGCTGAACTGCACCGCTCCCATGCCACCATTGTCAGAAGCTGTCGTTGTAGCCGTGGCGACGGTAGCGCTGGTGGTGTGTGCACTGCCTCTGTTGCCGCCTTCTGCGGAGCAGCAACAGTATGTGTGTGCGTGTGTGTGTGTGTGTGTGTGTGTGTGTGTGTGTGTGTGTGTGTGTGTGTGTGTGTGTGTGTGTGTGTGTTGTGTTGTGTTGTGTTGTGTTGTGTTGTGTTTGGGAGCAAAGGGATGTCAGGGGCGATCATTGAGCGGTTTGAGATCAGCCACAAGTTCGTGCACCCTCGTCCACAAAGGGGCACACACATGCATCCACGTGTTCACATGCATGCGTACCAGCGGAGATATTGAATGGGCTGAGCTCTCCGTGTAGGATGCGTTCTCGAATCACTTGTGCAAACCTTGCAGCAATATCTGACGAAACAATCAATACATGCACAAAAGCAGTCATGAGGGCGATGAGCGGGGGGAGAGAAGCGGTAGGATTAGGGCAGAAGATGTGGTGTTATTGATCTTCTTATTGTTCATGTCTTGTTGTTCATGTTTTCATGTCTTGGCATTACCTTCGTCGGCTTTGGCTTCCCGCTGTTTGAAGGCCTGTGCATGCGACAGGGAGAGAGAGAGAGAGAGAGAGAGAGTGTGTGTGTGTGTGTGTGTGTGTGTGTGTGTGTGTGTGTGTGTGTGTGTGTGTGGTGAGGGTGGAAGCCGGAACGGCAGCAAGGCACACCAACATGTTCAGGGAAGCAGCGGAAAAATGAAGGAAGCAGAGGCACAATAGGAAGAGGAGGAGTAGGACGCAGGCAGTCAAGACACGTACAACACGGTGTTCGTTGGAGAGCCGCTGCTTCCAGTTGATTTGAATCTGCCTAAGGATGCGATAGGAGACGTTGCGGAAGGTGTGCTTGACCTGCTGCAGGACGAATCAGTTTGTGTGTCGAGCAGCCAAAGAGATGACAAGGTGAGAGGTGCGCTTGTGAGGGCGTGCGCTTGTGAGGGCGTGCGCTTGTGAGGGCGTGCGCTTGTGAGGGCAGTGGGCGGCTGTGAGAGGAAGACAAGCCCTGCCCCTTTACAACCCAGGCCGGCAAGGCATACCTGGCGGTCAGTGTTCATGAGGCCCAGGGTCGCTTCCACAAAGGTGGCGAAGCCCCGGGGCGGCGTGTCCCAAATCCTGTCCTCGTCGCTTTGCATCGTAGACGCTCGTGGTTTGTGCTGCGCAAACGGGCAAGAGGAACAAAGGAAGCGCGCAACGTGGCAGCTGTGACAGGGGCTTCCTGGCTGGGTTTCAAGTCACGTGCTGTGAAATGAGACTGACAATGGCAAGAGTCTGTCAGGAAACCCGCCACGAGAGTACAAGAGCAAGGCGACGCGAAAGTGTTGGCGAACGTGTGTGTGTGTGTGCGTGTGCGTGTGTGTGCGTGTGTGTGTGTGTGGTGGGTGGGTGGGTGGGTGCACAACGCAGGAGAGAGAGAGAGAGTGAGTGAGTGAGTGTGTGTGTGTGTGAGTGTGCGTGTGGAGGACCGCCGACTCGCACCGTTTCTAGTTTTTAACTTTCTTGTCAAACCCTCTGTTAGTTGGCAAGGTTGACCGATTGCTCAGTCAACTACCCTGAGTTCACAGGGCTACACGCTACTTCGCTAAGCATCACGGAGCTGGGTGCTTATCCCCAATAGTTCGGATAATTATTATGCTCGCTAACACTACCACGACAGAGAGAGAGAGAGAGTGAGTGAGTGAGTGTGTGTGTGTGTGAGTGTGCGTGTGTGTGTGTGTGTGTGTGTGTGTGTGTAAGCGGGGGGGGGTATTCAATGGATACGAGGATGTTTGTGATTCGCGCCACTTTGGGCTGCTGCGGCGACTTACTTGGGTGAAACTTGGCGGGAACTTGAGACTTTGAAGGTATTTGTTGCTGGCGGTGTCCTGTCACAGTCAGGTGTCAGTCTCGTTCCAAGGCCTGCGAGGCAAACCAACCCAGGTGTCCACAACACACACACGCACACACACAAGCACACAAACACACACACGAGACAAAAAGGATTGATCACATCCACAGCACACTCGACTGGCAGACTGGCAGCTCGGCAGGCGGCAGTGTCCCCCTCATCTTGTTCACTTGCGCACCAACTCCCAACACGCACAACACACACATGCATGCACAACACCAGCACCAACCAACCACCCACATCATCCATCCAAGACCCCAAACGCAGCGAGCGAAGCAGCAAGCGAAGCGCCAGCGGCTCACCTCTTCTTCCAGTCGAAAAATGCCCTTTGAACGCGGCGGGCAAACGAGTCACCCCTTCCGATATTCGAGGGCTCGATGTGCGAAGCTAAATGCGTGTAATTTTGGTGGATAAACCGGCAAGCTGTCTAATGCGTACACTACCAGGTAAGGCCGTGCGAAACGTAGCAACAGCACCACGTCATGACTCATCATCCTCCAAACACAAACAACAGCGAAAAGCGAAAGCGGAGACGCAACAACTGCTCATTCATCGAAGCACACCCCCACCGCACCACACCACAACAAGCGAAGCAACCACCCGACGACGTACTGTCACATCACTGAATGAAGGCAAACAAACAAACACACACACGCGCGCAGTGAGAGAGAGAGAGATAGAACAAAAACCAAAACCAACGGATAGTGGTGCCGCGCGAGCCAGCACAGCAGCACAGTCACCATTATGGAGAGCACACCAACACACGACGACACTCCTGCTCAGCGTCCAATGGATGCCGCTGGTGAAGAGGAGCAGCAGCAAGATGTGGAGTGCAACATCTGTTACAACCCTGCCCTTGAGAACCGACGATGCAAGAGCTGCCGTCATCTGTTCTGTCACACGTGCATTCACGAGTGGATGGAAAAGTCTGCCATCCCAACATGCCCCACGGTGCGCTTGTTTATGTTTATGTTTGTCTATTTGTTTGCGTGTTTGTTTGTTTACTTGTTTGCGTGTTTGTTTATTTGTTTGCTTGCGTGTTCGTTTGCGTGTTCACTTGGTTGCGTATGTGCCTGTGTGGTTGAGTGCTGTGTGCCCGAGTGTATGCTGCTGAACGCGCCGTTTCCATTGTTGTCTTCGCACAGACACACACACAGACACACACACGAAACTCACGAGACGTTGCTTGTTGCCGTCAATGCAACCACAGTGCCGGTGTGACCTCGGCGATACAACGCTGGAGCATGACGAGGAGGTGCAGAACATTGTTGACAAGAGGGAAACATGCTGTGACATTTGCGGCACCACAGTGACGTACAAGTCGCTGGCCAAACACAGGCTCCTGTGCATGAACGAGGAGATTCAGTGCCCGTTTGCTGGATGCTCCTTTCACGGCACCCGCTCAGCCATGGACATTCACACAGCCTCCTGCTGCCTCGGCGCCAACTACAACCTGGTACGCCGCACGTGCGCTGTTTGTGTGTCTTTGCGTGAAGTTGTGAGTGAGTCTGTGAGTGTGTTTGTGTGTGTGTGTGTCTTTGTCTGTGTGTGTGTGTGTGTGTCTTTGTCTGTGTCTGTCTCTCTGCCTTTGTGTCTTTGTGTCTGTCTGTCTTTGTACCTGTGCCTGTGTGTTGCTTGCACAGTCGAGCCACTTGGTTGTGTGTGTGTGTGTGTGTGCGTGTGTGGTCTCATGGTGCTCTCTGCAACCTTGCCTGCAGGAGGAAGTGATTCAGTCAGTGTGCAAGCGCGCGGCAGATTCACAGCCCCAGTTTGTCAACGAACACCTGCTTGAGGACATCTACCAGCCAGACGTGCGTTGATGTGGTTTGTTTGTTTGTGCATGTGTTGAGCGTCGTTTGTTTTGCGTGACGTGTTGTGCTTGTTTGCTTGTTTTCGTGCTTGGTTGTTCGTGCGTTTGTGGTGTGCGCATGTCTTTGCATGTGCACGTTTTCGTGCTGCTGTACTTGCTGCAGCTTGCACCCACTTGACGTCACTCACGCACTTGTGCTGTTTCGTGTTGCCGTATTGCGCGGGTATTGCGCACACCCCAGGACACAAACGACAGCGACACGCTTGTTCACTTTGTGCAGGCGCACGACACACTTTCGGGCCTTGCCGTCAAATACTGTGCGTTCAATGTGACGCTGTCTGCCCAATCCAGGCTGATCCCCGCACACGCATGCACTACACGTGTACACACATACACACACATGTCTGCTTTTCGCACGCACGAACATGCACACGCACTTACTCACACACACGCACACACACACACGCACACACACACACACACACACACACACACACACACACACACACACACACACACACACACACACACACACACACACACACACACACACACGCGCGCGCGCGCGCGCGTATGTGCTCTTGCCACCACCGCCAATAACAACAGCGTGCACCCGTGAGGAGATTCTGCGGCTGAACAACCTCACATATGAGGCCCACCTCTTTGCCCGCGCATCCATCATCGTGCCCCGCCCAGAGTCGTGGCGCCCAAAGTCAGTAACCACGTGTGTGTGTGTGTGTGTGTGTGTGTGTGTGCGTGTGCGTGTGTGTGTGTGTGTGTGTGTGGGTTGCAAGGCCATGCACTACTGTGCAATTATGCGCAACTGCCCAGCCACTTGCCTTGCGCAGCCCCCCTCACCATAAAACACGCACGCAAACGCATGCACACGTGCGCAGGGAGGAGCCTGAGGTGCCCTTGAGCGTGCTCGTTGCGCTGCGAAAGAAGAAACTCACCCGCCGCGTCGTCACAAAGTGCAGTGTGCCAGAACCAGAGGTGTGTGTGTATGTTTATGTGTGTGTATGTTTATGTGTGTGTGTGCATGTGTGTGCGTGTGTGTGTGTGTGTTCGTGCTGATTGCTGGGTGTTGTTGTTATTGTTGTTTCTCGTTTGCACTTCTCGCTTGCTTTTCACGTAGCAGCCAGTCGCTCACTTGCCCAATCACTTCGTTCATTGAATTCGTTTCCGCGTCAGGCGGTGGCGTACCTGCACCTGACACACTACAAAGCAGACGAAGCGATTCGGCTTATCGAAGGTAGAGACAACGCTTGCGGCGTTTCAATGCGTGCTTAAGCGCGCCACACACATACACTCACACTCACACGTGCACTCACTCACTCACTCACACTCACACGCGCACTCACTCACACTCACACGCGCACTCACTCACCCACCCACCCACTTACTCACTCACACTCACACGCGCACTAACTCACTCACTCACTCACTCACTCACTCACTCACTCACTCACTCACTCACTCACTCACTCACTCACTCACTCACTCACACTCACACTCACTCACATACGCCCTACTTTCCACCTTGCCTCTATCTCCCCCTCTCACTGCTCGCGACCTGTGCTGGCTTCTTGCGTGCAACAGAGGATGTGGTGTGGTCGCTACAGCACGGCGAGTCGCAGCCGAAATCGCTCAAGGAGTTCCTGGGCCGCAAACAGCGCGGGCTTGCGCCGTGCACGGGATGTGACATGCCCATTGCTCAGCACACCCCGCGCCAGCACTGCGCCGCCTGTGGCGCCTTCTTCTGCCACCGCTGCCACCACGGACAGGGCCAGTGCAAGCTCACCGTCCCAAAGCTAGCGCTCGGTATGTCTCGATGCCTTGCTTGCTGCTGATGTCATAGTGGTGCTGCTGTGACGATGTTCTTGCGTCTGCCAAAGGGCGCCACTGCCTTTGACTTTGGCGCCCATTCCTTCCCCCTCTCTCTACACATGCACGATTGCACACACTCAACTGATGATGTCTGTGCGTCTTGCATACCAACAACAACAACAACAACAACAACAACAACAACAACAACAACAACAACAACAACAACAACAACAACAACAACAACAACAACAACAACAACAACAACAACGACGACAACGACAGGCGTGACAAACCCGGATGCCCGGTACCAGCATGTGCGCGTGTGTCACGGCTGCCACGACCGCCTGTCTCCACCATCAACAACAACAGCCCCAGCCGCGCAGTACACTCCCCCGTCCCTTCAGTACCATCAACGCGCCCAACAACAACACCACCACCACCACCACCAAGCCAGCGCTCCGCTCTGCTCGTGAGATCATGGCGTTTTGGTCGTCGCGATCGCGCAGTGCGGATAATTGTGAATAAAAGCGCCAATTTTCCTCAACCCACGTGTTTTTCAGCACCAGGCAAGACGAACACAAACACACACACACACAAACACAACACAACACAACACACACACACACACACACACACACACACACACACACACACACACACACACACACACACACACACACACACACACACACACACACACACACACACACACACACACACACACACACGTCGAGAATGCGACGCGGCCGTGGGGATGCAGAGGGTGACTCGTCGGATGACGAGGAAGAGGTTGACATGATGGGAAATAGCAGTGACGAGGAAGAGAAAGACAGTGGCAGCGACAGCGGAGATGAGAGCAGCAGTGGCAGCAGCGACGAGGAGGAAGGAGAGACAAAGCAACAAACAAAGGAAGGTGGAGATGAAAGTGACGACAACAACGAGAGTGATGACGACAGCAGCAGTGACAGTAGCAGTGACAGCAGCAGTGGCAGTAGCAGTGACAGCGATGAAGATGAGAAAGAGGAGGAAGAAGAGCCAAAGCTGAAAAAGGCAAAGGTGACATCGCCTCAGCAACAGCAGGAGAAACCAAAGGAGAAGAAGAAGAAGCAGCAGCAACAACAAGAACAAACACAGACCAAGAAGAAGAAGAAGAAGCCATGGGAAAAGAGCACCACCGCTGTCGAGGACAAGGGCGATGCGCCGGGGCTGGGCTTCAGGCGCCGACTGCCAAAGCCCGCATCGGACACCGACGAGACCGACACAAGCACCAGCACAGCCGCAGCACCCAAGAAAACGAAAGACAAGAAAGACAAGACGAAGAAAGACACGAAGCAAACGGATGACAAAGGCGACAGCGACCAAGACAAGCAAAAGAAACAGAAGAAAGCAAAGAGCAGCAGATACATTCTCTTCGTCGGTACGTGGACCTTGAGGGTGTGTGTCTCTGTGTCTGTGTGTCTGTGTGTGTGGTTACTCTGTGACTGTGCGCTGTGGTGTGGCGACGTTGTTTTCGTATCTGTCGCTGACGTTGGTTGGTTCACGTACAGGCAACCTGACGAAGCAAACCACAAAGGAGGAGATTGAAACCCACTTCAAAGCATGCCGTAAGTGATGAGATGACGCTTTCATGCCCTGTTCCGCTGTTCCTGAGTCACTGCCAAGATTGCTGTCGATCACCTCTTGTGTGCCGACTCATTGCTCTGTGGCTGCCACGTGCCAATCCTGCCATGACAGAGGTCAAGGATGTGCGGCTGCTGACGAAGAAAGGCACCAACGAACCACGTGGCTGTGCTTTCGTCGAGTTTTTCGACAGCGCCGGCCTCTGGGTGCGATTCATGTGTGTATGGGGTTTGTGTGAGTGTCTGTGCCTGTGCCTGTGTCTGTGTATGTGTGTGTGTGTGCTTGCGTGAGCAACTTCCTTCAGCCTCATGTATCGTTCGCGCTCAACGCTCCCCCCTTCCTCCTCCCTCTTGCGTGCGTTGTTTCCGGTTGTGTGCTGGCTGGGTGCAGAAAGGGATCAAGTTCAACAAGACGGTTCTCAACGATAAGCACTTGAATGTCGAGTTTACTGCGGGCGGCGGCGGCAAGGTGCGCACATGTGCTGCACTCGCTGACCTCGTGGCTGTAAACATACTGTTGTTGTTTGTGCTCGCACATACACACATACACACATACACACATACACACATACACACATACACACATACACATACACGCGCGTGCGTGCGTGCTTGGGCATACTCGCTCCCACACCCACTCCCTCACGCATTCATTCACACACACACACTCTCTCTCTCTCTCTCACACACACACACACACACGCACACTCACCTCCACGCACGCTCACACGCTCACACACTCACGTACATACATACTTATACCTTCACTCCCCCCTCGGCCATCCCACCATGACGGTGCGTGGCTGGCTTGCAGAGCGAAGAACGCGTGCAGAAGCTCAAGTCCTTGCGAAGGAAGAAGCAGCACATCATGGACCAGGTACCGTCGTCTGCACGTGGTCAAGGACAAGGCGGTCGAGAGGAGTACACAGCGGTACTGGGGAACAGGAGCAGGGTGGATGGGAGCTGGGCGGGTGTGCACCGCTCTGTGTCAGGTTGAATCGAGCATAGAGCGCGTCGCTCACGCCAAAACTGCATGCTGCACACGATACAGGTCCAGGAAGGGCGGCATGAGCGCCGAGGCACATATATCAACGAGCGGAACAGCGGCGGTTACAACTCCTTCCGTGGTGGCCGTGGTGGTGGCGGCTATGGTGGTGGACGCGGCGGTGGTCGCGGTGGTGGTCGTGGTTGGAGCCGTGGGGGCGGCAGGGGCAGAGGTGGACGAGGCAGAGGTCGTGGTCGTGGTGGCGGTCATGGAGGGAGGTGGTGAGAGTGTCAGTCAACAGATACACAGCTGGCTGGAGACAGCAAGCAAGCAACCATCACTCACTCACACACACACACACACACACACACACACACACACACACACACACACACACACACACACACACACACACAAACCAGCCCCCGCTTCTTCTTCATTCTGCTTCTTTGTTCCACCCGAAGTCGTGGCGATTGATTGAAAATACACATAATTTTCGATGCGCCAGCGGACAAAGATGACAAGTGTGCGAGAGCTGGTGGCTGGGTTGGCAGTGCTGGTTGGTGATGATGATGGCAGTGGTGCGACAGAGGCACGCGAGGAGCTGCACCGCCGCCTCATCCTGAGTGACGATGGCGCAGGGACAATGCGTGTTGATGGTGATACGTTGGCTTCACTCGTGGAGGCTGTGCAAGGGATGGACACTGAGCAACGGGGGATGGTGTCGTGGGAACTGATTGAGCTCAGCGTGGCTGCGCTTGCAGCCGACGGCAAAGGACTGCAGGTGGAACGAGAGAGCACAGCTCAGCACGCCGAAGACAGCACGCAGTCAAATGACAGCATGAACACACAGGAAGAAAGTGGTGTGAAACAATCTCAACAATCCCACGGCAAGGAGCAAGGCCACGGCGATGACAGTGGCAGTGGTGATGATGATGATCGACAGGTGAAACAAGCAAGTCGGCAACATGCGCTCACACAGCATCGGAGATCCTTGCTCTCTTTGCTCGACTTTGTCACGGAGGCACAGACCAAGGACATCTACATGTGTTTGCTGCAGCAAGCATGTATGCATGCCGACGACCCCAACGTCTGGAAAGAGTTATGGATGCGCACGTTGCAGTGCCTAACCCGCCAGCGTCCCTCGTTTCGACGCCGCGCCATGGAGGAGCTGCTGTCCTCCCGGCTCTCCAGCGTCCAGCGCGCTGTCGAGCAGCTGCAACCAGACGTGTTTTCCCACACACCCGCGGCCACTACGAGCGATGATGGTGAAGCTGCCACGGCTAGCAGCGACTGCCAACAACAACAACAACAACAACAACAACAACAACAACAACAACAACAACAACAACAACAACAACAACAACAACAACAACAACAACAACAACAACAACAACAACAACAATCGAGTGAATATGAGAGCGCCGTGCGCCAGCTGACCGTGTATGTGGAGGGGTTGATGAGCGGATTGGAAGCGCTCCTTCCCCAGGCAGGTAAAGACGCGCACGCGGTGTTGGAGGAAGATCAGCAGCGCCCTGTTGAGTTGCAGACCTATGCCATCGCACATGCGGCTGTACGCGCCGTAGGATGGGCCACGTGTCTCCCGTCGCTAACAGCAGTAGCGACGCGTGCTGTGCATATCCTCCAGACGCTTGACACGTCGTTCCTGATGCAAGTGCTCGTTCGCGAGCCGGTCGATGAGGAACAGCAGCTGCGCCTGGACGCGTTTTCGGAGCGGGGCGTGGACTGGCCGCCCGAATTCAACTACACCCTCTCCCCAGCAGCAATTGAGGCAATTGAGGCAATAGAGGACCTCACCCACCATCGGCCGCGGTTTGCACCGGATATGGGCAGCAGCGCGGCGCTGGCACTCGCAGCGCTCGGTGGCAGATGCGCTGTTGACGGAGTGAAGGCAGGGGACGACGGCACCACACCACTGGCGCCCGTCATCATCAGGTCGGTGTATGTGTGTCTGTGTGTCTGTCTGTCCGTCTGTCTGTCTGTGTCTGTCTGTCTGTCTGTCTGTGTATCTGTGTGTGTCTGTGTGTCTCTGTGTCTGTGTGTGGTGGCTTGACTGTTGGACTGAGCCTGAAGGACTATGTGCGTGCCAACAGAGTGACTCCTGTATTTCTTGCTGTCCATTTTTCAGTCGTACAGCCCATCTCCTCAACGCCCACATGTACGCCGAGTTCTTCCTGCGCCACGACGGATACCAGGTCCGCGTATTGCGCAAACTTGCATGTGTGTCTGTGTGTGTGTGTGTGCGTGTGTGTGTGTGTGTGTGTGTGTGTGTGTGCGTGTATCTGTGTCTGTATCTGTGTCTGTGTCTGTCTGTTGTGTCGTGTGCGTTGAACCTGCCAATTGTCGGTTCATCTGCAGTCGTTAAACATCCTCTTCTTTCTCACATACCACTCGCGCATACTCACACTCTCCCAATACCACTACGATCGCGCTGAAATCATGATGACTGGCACCAGGTACGTGCGTGCGGCGTGCAGCTGCTGCGAACAACACTGCGGAAGCAAACGCCGCACTCCCTCTCCCTCGACATCATGGAACGGCTCATGCCAAAGACAACGTATGCCGTGCTGCTACCTGCTGTTGGGAAAGTGACGATAATAATTGTTGTGGGTGCTTTTGTGCTGGCAGCGGTACACATGCCAATGGCTCATGTGTTTGAGTGGAACATCTCACGCACGCACATGCACCCACACTCACTCACTCACTCACTCACTCACTCACTCATGCGCATATGCGGTGCAGGGCGGAGAGCGGCGTGTCGGCGCTGCAGCGACTGGTTGAACACACGGCCACGTCGCCAACCAAACAAGCACGCGATGAGGTGCGACGTGTTGCCTGCAAGCATTCATTCGGCACGTTTGATTTTGTCTTGTCGTGCTATTTGTTGTGCTGTGTGTTGCGTTTGCTCACTCGCACGTGTCTCTCTTCCGACTGACGCGTGTCTCCTTCCACCCACACGTGTCGTGTTTGATCGCACAATCCCACGCCATCCGCATCTACTCCCTGCTGCGCGTATGTGTGTGTCTGTGTGTCTGTGTCTGTGTCTGTACGCCTGTGCTTTTGTCTGTGTGTGTGTGTGTCTCTCTGTCTCTGTATGTCTGTATGTGTGTGTGTGTGCAGTGCACAGCGACAATACACATGTACATCCAGGCGTTTGCGGCAGAACCGCGCCACTGCCTGCTGTCCATGCTGCTCGACTCGTGTCCGTTTGACCCCATGTACCAGCTCCTGGTCATGCTCCTCAAGGTGCCGTAACAACGCACCCACGTCCGAGATGAGTCTGTTTGTGTCTGTGTGTGTCTGTGTGGACAGGGATGAAGGCTGCTCGTTGAGGTGTGCAAGTTCGTTCCCTACGCCCCCTCTTCTTCCCCTTTCTCGTTGTTCTGTGTGTTTCCATTGCCGCTGCCTGCCATCTCCTGACACACACACACACACATGCACACACATGCACAAACACGCACCATGCTACTGCACGCGGCAGTCGGAAGTTCTGTCCGCTCTTGGCGATGATGCAACGGACGACCAGCGCCGATTCTTCACGGGCGGCGCTCTCTGGAGGTGGTGGCTACAACCTCTGCTGCTGCTGCTGCTACTGCTGCTGTTGCTGCTGCTGGTGTTGTTGTGGTGATCAGTGGTGGTGGCTTGTAGTGGTGCTGATTGATGAAG
Organism: Salpingoeca rosetta; assembly: GCF_000188695.1. NCBI lineage: Eukaryota > Choanoflagellata > Craspedida > Salpingoecidae > Salpingoeca > Salpingoeca rosetta. Next base: position 1,129,754 of record NW_004754913.1, on the reverse strand, counting down.
ACGTGTTGATGGGTTGAGACTGCTGCATATGTGCGTGGTATGTTTGCGTTCAAGTGCCTCGCATATCTGGGTCATCCACGATATTGCGCGTATGCTCATACAGTTATGTCACTGCCCGACATGTGTGTGTGTGTGTGCGTGTGTGTGTGTGTGTGTGTGTGTGTGTGTGTACCACGTTGCCTCAGTCTGGTGTATCTGCTCATCAAGTCATTTGACGCGGAGCGAACGGCCGTCATTGCAGACAACTTCACGAAGGTGCTAACAAGTGTTGTTCTTGTTGCTGTTCTTGTTCTGTGTTGCAACACTGCCGCGACGCCATGCAACTCACTATCGAAGCGACTGCCTGCCACCTCTCTGCTCTCACTGCGAACATACATACAACTACATGCGCGCTGTCATTCATGTATTTACGCATGCGCACACCCTCCACCTCTCGTACACCTCTCGTACACCTCTCTTCCTTGCTTCCTTCAGTTGTCTGCCACACTGAATCTGCTGTTGTTCATGCTCATGTACGGACCAACACATGCCATGGACCGTGTTGTCGCCGACGACGCCACAGGGGTAGGTCCAAGGTCAACATGCAACATCAGCAGCATGTCATGCTTGCTTGCTCTGCACAGCGGCCATGCTGCAATGTCGTTTGATTTATTGTCATGCAGTGCATCGCTGTACCTGATCCTTCTCCATCATACATGCCGCCGTGCTCACTCGCTGACCAACTTCACACACACACACACACTCACTCACACACACACACACTCACTCACTCACTCACTCACTCACTCACTCACTCACTCACTCACTCACTCACTCACTCACTCACTCACTCACTCCCTCGCTCACTCACCCACTCACTCACATGCATACATACACAAACACTCAAACACGTTTCACGGTGTGTGGCGCAGGTGTGGCGGCACGGGGTGGTGGGCGAGCTCCAGTCGCTGTTTCTCGATCCTTTACAGCGGCGCATTGAAAAGACAGAGGCGGAGCTGCACGCGCGCATCCACGACATCAGGTCGCGCGCGTGCACATCGCTTTCGTGGTCGTAGCCATAATGGCAGTGGTGGGAATGACATACATGGTGATCGTGTGTGCATGGCATGCTTGTCATTGACCCATGTGCATGCGTGTTGTTGCCATCTCATAGTGATGTGCAATCCAATCCCTACGTTCATGGCATGTTCAGGAAGGAGAGTGATGGCGCCTCAGAGGGGAATGCGCACGAGCACCAAACGTCGCCGTCCCTGCCATCAACGCAGACACTCGACCTCATGCAATTTGCCACTCTGCAGGTGGGCACTGGGTTGTTGTGTGTGTGTGTGTGTGTGTGTGTGTGAGTGAGAGAGAGAGTGTGTGTGTGTGTGTGTGTGTGTGTGATTGAGAGAGAGAGAGAGAGATTTTGGCTTCATGTGTGAGTGCACGTCGTCATGTCCCGTTCCTCCTCCCTCCCCCCATTCCATTTCCCCTCTGTGCTGTTGCTGTGTGTGCGCGCAGGATCCGCGGGAGCGACGACGACTGGAGCAGCAGGCGGCGTCACGCGAGCTGGGGCAAGTTGGTGTGCTCTCCTTCTTGCTGCAGAGAGTCAACACCGTCATCAACCAGGGGCAGGCGCACCTGTAACTGTTTGCAGATGTGCAGATGTGCAGATGTGCATAAGCAAGTTAGCAGTACATGCATAAATGAAGCAGTGTTGATGTTGGGACAACAAACAATTAAAGCGAACAAGGAGCGGGGATTTGGAGGGTGGGGTGAGTCACATTGGAGCACTTGGCGTGTGCGAACATGTGAGGTGTTGAAGATGATTTCCAATGGCTTGGAGGAACCATCCGCAAGGCAAGAGCAAGTGTCATCGATGTGGAATCTTGATGCTGACGAGGTGCAAGTACATGTAATGTGAGATGGCATCTACACCCACAGGCACACACACACACACACACACACACACACACACACACACACACACACACACACACACACACACACACACACACACACACACACACACACACGCACACACACACACACACACACGCACGCACACACGCACACACACATGTTTCAAATTGTTCGCGGCATTTGTTGTAGACTGATTTCAGTCGCGTATGACGACAGCGGAGATGGGGGACCAAGCAGAACAACAGCAGCAGCGCGTGCAGCAGGTGTGTGTGTGGAGTGCGAAGAGTGGATGGAGGACTCGATGACTTGACTTGCTCCACTTGCTTCCTGGGAAGGAGGACGACTGAAGGACTGGGTTGCACATTGGTGGAGTGCTGTTGTCGTGTTTTACAGTGGGTTTCAAGAAGCCACTTCGTCGTCGGGGTCTTGATAGCAGTCACACATGACCAAAAGCTCACATGCACATTTTATACACACACACACACACACACACGCACATACACACACACACACACAACCACACACACACACACACACACACACACACACACACACACACACACACACACACACACACACACACACACACACACACACACACACGAACATTCGTTTCATTGACCATGCCACTCTTGCGGTGCCTCCGACAGCGTGGGAGGAAGCGCACACTCCCAAAGCCAAGCCAAAGCACATCGTCATCGGCCTTGTTGCAGTCAGACGCGCAGTGAGTGCCCTGCCTCACACGTTTATATGCAGTGATCATGCATCCAGCACAGGACTCATATGCGACCATTTCTTCCCATCCACACACACACACACACACACACACACACACACACACACACACACACACACACACACACACACACATGCACACACACACACACACACACACAAGGCGGCTTGTCACACTGAAAGCCATTCTCGCCTTTGAAGACGAGCACCGGCGGCTGCTGAGACAACTCATCACGGTACGTTGCCAGCGCGATGACGGGCGATGGTGAGGATGGTGATGCCTGATATGTCGCCTTCATCCTTATGCCCACATCCCCGCTGTCCTGCTCACTCCAATCACCACGACTGCTTTGCCACTGAATCACAATTTGCAGGATTTCCGCGATGCGATAGCCAGCGATCAGGTGCTGTGGCCGCTGATGCATCGAGCCTTTGTTGTCGTGAGCGCGAATAATGCGTGGGCGTTCACCTTGGACTGTATTATACGGTCCAAGCTAGTTCCAACTACACTGACCTTGTCACTTTCATCGCCTTCTTGTCGACGTTCGCATGGTGCAGGAACTGGCTGTGGACCAGGCACAGCTGGATCTGCTGTTCCCGCCAATCTTGCAGTACATGCACGACCAATCAAAAACCACAGTGAAGGTGTGCTCTTCCGCCTTTCCACCTCATGCAACTGCACAATCACACTCTATTGTGTGTGTATGTGTGTGTGTGTGTTTGCAGACTTTCACCATCTCTCATACGTGCGCCACAACGTCAAACGCACCCGAACATGAACACGCACCACGTGCCACAGTTGCTGTCAGCGCGGGTGCGCACTGCACAGGGCCGGGCCGTTGTTGGCGATGTCTATCATCGCCTCTTTGACCGCGTATCAAACGTCAACCAGGTGTGCGTGTGTGTATGCAAATGTGAAAAGGTTTATGCACGCGCACATGTAAAAGCCTTTGTACGCGCGCATTTGTGTGAGGCTTTGGGTGCACGTATGTTGCCGCTTGCCCTTCTCTGCGCCTTTCATACCCCATTACACGTTCTCATTGTCTCACACCTCCGCATCGATCCCAGGGCATGTCGCGAGTGGAGTCTGCCTACTTTGAGTTTGCATTCACACACGTGTCGCGGAAACGGCTGTTGGAGGAGATCCTGTAAGCGATCGCTGCATGCTCGTTGCCACATGCGCAATACAGCATAGTTGTCATCACGGTCGCTGTTGCATGGTCATATGTACAGACACCACACAAATGTACGCATGCTCATACTGTATGTCACGCCCCCCCTCACCATCGTATCTGTGTGCTGGGCGGATGACAGGACGACCAACAGCCACCCGCTGTACTCCATTCTTCGCGTGACAAGCAGCCGTGTCTTTGATGAAGGCAACACACTCACACACGCAATCGACGCGCCCTTTCTTCACTTGCGAGCGTACGCGCGAGCGTGTGTGTGCGTGTGTGTGTGTGTGTGTGCGTGTGTGCGTTATGCGCGTGTGTGCGTTATGCATGTGAAGTTGTCTTTCCGCAGGTGCACGCGCACCTCCCTCTGTGTTTTCGAGCGCGCTTGGTCCACCCGCCTCTGCATTTGTTCTCACCACCACCACCATCACCATCACCATCACCACCATGTTGCATGCACGTCCTCCCTTCCTCAGGTGGTCACGAAAGTTGCGCGCGCTCATCAAAGCGACGCCGACAGACCATCCTGATGCAGTGTTTCTCAGGGAAACGGCAGAATTCTTTCGTGTACGTGTGCCTGCAGGCAACGCTGCAGTCTGCTTATTCATGCATGCGTGTGTATGGTCGTTGTGTCGATTAGTGCTTGCATGTGCGCATGCATGTGTCGATGCATGCACATCCACACTTTGTTGCTTCCCCTTCCCTTCTTCCCTTCTTCCCTTCTTCCCTTCTTCCCTCCTCTTCTCTGCTTCGTATTGTCTGTCTCAACTCACTCCAGCGGTCGTTTGATTTTGTATCCAATGCAAACAGGCCCTCTCAAAGGAACTTGCATCCGCCCTTCAGGTGTGCACACATGTTCATGTGCTTGTGTATGTCCATTTGTGACGCGCTGGTTCCACCAAAACTGCATCCCCGCAATCGCCCGTCTGCACTCACCATTCCACGGCTACACTTCTTGCCGACACATCCGCCTTTCACCGCGTCCCCCATCCCACCCCATGCCCACAACACATGTGTGCACGAATGAACAGAGCGCTTCCAGCACAAGCCGGCCAATCTCGTTTGCTGCGAGCGACTCAAGCCCAACAAAGGACGGGGCTGTTGCTACAGCTGCTGCTAACGGCAACACAAGCTATGACAGCGTGAACAGCAGCAACACAAAGGCATACAGGGGGAGTGCGCGGCTTCTCGAGCTCCCAAAGCACAAGGTGGAGCACAATGTGACAAAACATGGATCCTGGGCATGACGTGTGCAAGCTTACACCGACCTTCACACACAGACACACACAGACACACACAAACACACACAGACACACACACCCACACACACCCACACACACCCACACACACACACGCACACACACACACACACACACACACACACACACGCACACACACACACACACACACACACACACACACACACACACACGCACACACACAGAGCCTAACCCACTCCCGCTCTGACCCACGCATGCGTGCCCCACCTCACCAGACAAGCGACGACGAAACATCTGCCGAGACCAAGGCACGAGCAGGTAGTGGCCGGCACAGCACAAAGAAGGGCAACAACGATGACAATGTCGACGCCAACACCAACGCCAACACAGACGAGGACAACACGCGCACCGCCAACGGGCGGCTGTCTGTGATTTCGCGGCCAGAATCGTTTACGCACGTGGTGCACATGGGCCCTGACGCGGTGTTGTTTGGCGGCCTCTCTGCTGCCGCCAAGCAGGAACTCAAGAATGCAACGCCAGGACGTGAGTGGAATGGAGTGTTAATGGAGACGGGATGAGACAGGCGGTGGGATGATTGGTTTGGGCGGCGGAGGTTTTGGTTTCAATGCGTTGGTGCATCGGTGGCGCAGCGGCGTGTCGGTCTGGTCACATCAGGCTTTGTTTTGCCTTTTCTCTCACCCACATACACACACAACTCACCCCCCCCCCCTCCACACATACACATACACACACGCGTGTAGGGCGGGCTGCGCTTGTTCGCCAGGGCGCGAGGGAAGGCAGCACCAGCACGGCGGGCCATAACGTGAGCAGCAGCAGTCTGCTGTCTCCAACATCACCATCTTCCTCCTTCATCGGGTCCTTTCGTGGGTTTTCTCTCCGCCGCCGCCAAGCAGCAACAGCGAATGGTGACGGCAGCGACCAACTTCAGCGCTCGCGTTCGCTGCACTCCTCTCGTCCAAGCAGCAGAGACTCGGCCACGCTCTCCCCGACACACACGCGCACGCGTGCATCTTCCACACGCGCAGCGAGACACCGCACCAGCAACGGAGGTGGTGGCGATGGTAGTGGTGACGAGGACGTGGTGCCAGCATCAGCGTCGTCACCTTCGCTGTTTCGTCGCGGTCTGCGATTGTTCTCACGGCGATCACGGCGCCGCTCACAGCGCACAGGCACCACGCACGGCAGCAGCGACGGTGCTGTTCACGTCGATGGTGACGGTGGTGCTGGTGGTGCTGATGACAGTCGGGGTGGGTCACGCGGTGCGCCAGGCAGTGTGGTGTCCACCGCGAAAGACAGCACGATGGACACGAAGGTGAAGAGCAGCAACGGTGCCGGCCTATCACCACTGGCGGCATCACATCGCCAGCGCGTGCGAGGTGACGGTTCGAGTCAGGTGAGCAGCACCAGCAGCGGACCGAGCACACCGTCCCGCAGCCCGCTCATGCGCGCCCGGCAGCTGCTACAGGGCGGGCGCCGCAAGGCAAAGCGTGGTGGTGACGGTCACCGGCGACGCGGACGGAAGGTGGCACCGAGCATAGCGGCATCAGCGTCGAACGCGACAGGCGGTCGTGACGGCAGTGGTGCTGGTGGCCGCATGCACGTGCAGTCGGCGTCGCTGGAGGGATTGGACGACGTGTTTGATGACTCGTCAGCAGGGAGCACGCCTGTGCTTGACCGCTCGCTGGCGTTTCGCACTGCACTCGCAGCAGAGGCAGCAGAACACGCCCTCACGTCGTCCCCAGCACGTACCGGCCATCGTGGTGGCGGTGGTGGTGTGCAGGGGAAGGGAAGCAGAGGTGGTGGAAACACGGACAGACGAGGAGAGAAGCGGCAGACACGAACAGCAACAACAGCAACATCATCAGCAACAACACCAGCAACAGCAAGAACATCAGCGGTAGCATCGGTGGGTGCGGCCAAACAAGTGCAAAAGCAGCACGACGGTGGCGGCAACAGCAAGAGCGCGAGTAGCAGTCGCGGTGTTGTTGACTTTACGCGGGCTGCGAGTGTGTCGACAACAGCGCGTGTGCTCTCGTGGGGTGCGGGCGTTGCAGAGGCGACAACACGAAGCGACGAGGAGGAAGACAAGGTTGGACGACAGGCTGCTTCTGCTGAAGTGGTGGCGGGGCAGCAGCAGGAGGAGAACAAAGAGGGAAGTGAGACCGGGGAGACGGTGGAGGAGAAGGGGGAGGTGTTGACACGGAGAAAGGCGAGAAGAGGTAATTCGGGTGTCGTTGATGGTAAAGGGAACGCCAGTCCCGCGCACCGTCAGCGCGCGCCAACGATTGTGGTGGACGGAGACATTGTAGGTAATGATGATGGTGTAGGTGATGATGATGTTGGTGGCGATGGTGGCGATGGTGGCGATGGTGGAGGACAACATACGTTGCACAGCAGCCGCACCCACCAGATAGCAGCGGCCGCTGGTGATGACCACGATAGCGGCGATGATGAGGAGGATCCGATGAACACGACACTGCAGTCGTCGTCGTCGTCCATCGGGCGGCTGGAGGTGCTGCGGCAAGTGAGCACGGTATCGCTCCCCTCAACAACAATGGAGATTGATGACGAGGACAGCCTTGACTTTGAGCACAGCGATCGTGACGACGACCATGACGACCATGATGATGGTGATGGTGATGGTGATGGTGGGGACGATGATGACAATTACGATGGTGAGCAGAGAGGACGCAGCAAGGTGGCGTGGGCGGTTGGTCGCGACGGGCGTGCACATGCCCGAGACGAGTCGAGTGCAATGCAGCTACCGGGCAATGATGGCAGTGACGGCAGTCGTGTGGACGGCGGTGATAGGGTTGACATGAGCTCGGATGGGTCCAGTGACATTATTGAGTGCTGATTGTCTGCCGTTGTTGAGAGTGCGCGCGCGCGTGTGCGTACGTGTGTGTGTGTGTGTGTGTGCGTGTATGTGTCTGTGAGAGAGAGAGAGTGTGTGTGTGTGCATGTGTGTGTCTGTGTGTGTGTGAGAGAGAGAGAGTGTGTGTGTGTGCGAACACACGTGTGTGAGTATGTTGTTTCCTGTTTTGTGTGCGATTGTGTAACCAATTCTGTGTGATGAGGTTGTGTATGGTTATTGATAAACACAACTCATATTTCTCCCCTTCCATCGTATTTCAAGCTGGCGTCGCAGTGGTGTATGCGTGTCTTGTTTTGTTGTTTCGTCTATACAACCGTCTTCCAAGCGAATGCACACACACACACACACACACACACACACACACACACACACACACACACACACACACACACACGCTCACACACACACACACGCTCACACGAACGACATAAGAGCGAGGCAGGGCGAAAGCAAGCAGAGCACGGCTTTGGTAGAGGGGAAACAAAGCAAAGAGGTGCAGACAAGAGAGCCAGAGCAAACAGACACTGAGCATCTCCGTGACAGCAAAGAGACGGGCAGAGAGGGAGGGAGAGGGAGAGGGGGGATGCATGAATGTAGGAGGACAAGCAAGCAAGCAAGGCAACAGAAATGTATACACGTGGACACAGACACACACACACACACATACACTGTTGTATGCGAGGGTGGCAATCGACAGACAGACAACTAGGCGGCGACGACAGCTACAAGTCTCGATCGCGAATGAAGCGGTTGCCTTCAGAATGGCGCCCATAATACACATAGCGACACTTGCTGATGCTCCCTAGTGTGTTGCACAGCATGCGTGTCGGGTGTACATGTGTGGTGTGTGCATGCACAATTCATGCGTGTGTGGTGTTAGCCATGGGCACACGATCGAACACTCAAGGAAAACAAAAATACATTAAGGTTTCACGTCGTACAGTCACGACATACACAGACAGCCAGCCAGGATGACAGACACGCAGAGACACAGAGACACAGAGACACATACATAGACACACACACACACACACAGACAGACAGACACAGACACAGACACACACACACAGGTGCAAGCACAGCACCTTTGTGGTCTTCGGCTGTGCGCTCCTTGTGTGGCAACGGAGAGAAAGTTGGGTCGTGTTCAGAGAGGGACGCCTGGTGTTGACGCTCCAGCTGAAGGCAAGGCGGAGGAGGGGTGGGATGGACGTGAGGGGGAGGGGAGGAAGAATACGGAAGCGCATGCAGAGTGGGGAGAGGAGCATGGTGGGCTTAATCTTGACTGAACACACACAGAGAGAGAGAGAGAGAGAGAGAGAGAGAGAGAGAGAGAGAGAGAGAGAGAGAGAGAGAGAGAGAGAGAGAGAGTGTGTGTGTGTGTGTGTGTGTGTTGGGGGGGGGAGGAGAAGTAGCAAATGCAAAGAAAACAGGCAATGTCGACGCTCAGAGAAGCAGATTGTCAGATAGACAAACGCATGAGCACACACACACACACACACACACACACAGACACACACAGACACGCAGACACACACAAAGACACACAGGCAGACACACACAGACACACATACAAACGCACCTCGTCTTCATCCAGTCGCAGAGCAAAGTCGCCGGCTTGTTTCGCCGCCTGCACCTCCTGTGCACACACAAGGCAGTGTAGAGGTATGAGATTGATTGAGTTCATGCACGCGGGCGTAAGTGTATGTGCGTGTGTTCATGTGTTTATGTGTGTGTGTGTGTGCGTGTGTCGGCGAACCTTCTCTGTGACGGGACTCGAGTCGAGGAACTTGAGGTTGGGCAGCTGATACAGGACTTGCAGCCTGAACCATCGGACACACGCGCAGAATTGTCTGTGTGAGCAGGTAGGCTTTGAACACAGACGTGCAAAGCAGCCTGGTAGATGCACGCGCACAATCTCTTACACACAGACACAGACACACAGACACAGACACGCACACACACACACACACACACACACACACACACAGACGCTTCCCCCCCAACGCACCTGTACTGTCTGTAGTCCTCCTCCTCCTTCTGCATGAGCTCGTTCGGGCAGGCAATGTTCCAGAGCAAGCTCAGGAACTTGAGGTTTGGCGTCTTCGCCTTGATCTGCGCCAGAAGCGGCGACACATCTGTCAGCTTGTTCTTGTTCAGGCTCAGTGTCTCCAAGGACGGCAGCAACGGCAGCTCAAACCCGTCTTGAAGGTCGTTGCCGTCCAAGATGAGCTCCTTCAGCGACGTGAACAGCTCCAGGTTGTCCAGCGACGATAAGTCGTTGCCAGTCAGGTCCAGTCGCGTTGTTGCCGCACCATATCGTTCTGGAACGCACACGTGTTCGCGCGTGCATGGGCGGGCAAGAGTGTCGTTGTTGGGTCGTTGAGATGAGCAGGTGGAGGGTGGTTGGAAGGGAGTGAGTTTGGGAAAGAGTAAAGAGGTGCGTTGAGCGGAAGGAGCTTGCATTGACACCATCACTGCTCTTCTCTTGCTTCTGCCCTGAACCGAAGTACAGTCCATACGAGAAAAGAAGCCAGCAGCGGGTGCGGAAAGCACATGCTCACCTCCAAGGACACGCGGGAACTCCTCCATGTCTGCATATGCGCATGACAACTGCAAAACACAGACGTGAAACATCATCAGTGAGAGCGAGCACATACACGCATACATACACGCACATGTACAAACACACAGACACACACACACACACACAGACACAGACACAGACACACACACGCAGACAGACAGACAGACAGACAGACAGACACACACACACACACACACAGACAGACACACGTGTCCAGTCTACTTACCGTGCCATCTTTGACTTCAAACTGCTGCCACTGCTGTTCCTCCTGCTCCTGCTCCTGTTGTTGTTGTTGTTGCTGCGGCTGCTGTGCTTGGTCTTCAACCTTGTCTTGTTGCAATTGCTGGTGCTGCTGTTCCTGTTGTGACAGCTGCTGATCATCTGTGGGCCGTGGTTGCTCCGCCTCCTCCATATCGCTGTTGTTGTTGTTGCTGTGCATGTGGTGTTACTGCTGTTGTCAACGCTTCCTGATGTGCTGTTGTTCGCGTTCCACGGGCAGAGCAACAAGAGCAGTGATGACAAAGAGACAAAGCCCTCCACTTCCTCCTCGCTCACAAGCGTGCGCGCGCGCGTGTGTGTGTGAGTGTGTGTTGAGTACGTGTATGAGCGTGCGTGCGGGTGTGTGGTCGCTGTGTAAATCCAATCAATGCCCTTCTTCTCGTCGTCTCTTCTATTGCTGCTTGAAATTGGGCGGAGATGAGCGACGATGATGATGCATTCTCGTTGTTGTTGTTGCTGCTTGGAGGGACTTGGCTGTGGTCAACAGCACCACTTTAGCTCTTTGTCACTTGGAGGAACACGACGTAGTTGGCTTGGCGCTGGACACACACACACACACACACACACACACACACACACACACACACACACACACACACACACACACACACACGACGACGACGTACATATCGGAGACTCATGTAGGGACTATGTGAAACGACTCGGGATTAGTACCAGAGCAACGCGGTAGGGAGCGTTATTCCAGCCGGTCGGTCGTCGGTCGACGACACACACACACACACACACACACACACACACACACACACACACACACACACACACACACACACACACAAGGCAGAACAGGGTTGCTTAGGCTAAGAGCATTGGAGTATAGCCATTGTGAGGCGAAAGGAGTAGCAACGACAGCAACAAGCAGAGGAAGATACACATACGGCAGCACTCACATATCCAGCAGCACCAGCACACATCGGCAGATGGGCGCTTGTGTTTGGTGGTCGTGGTGGGATGCAGTGGCACCGTTCAGGAACAACAGCAGCAGTGGCAGCAGCACGTGGCAGTGGTGGCTGTGGTGTGCGGCTGCAGCCATGGTGGTGACCAAGCTGCTGCGCCGGCCCCTGTTGGAGATCCGCACTCGCGTAAGAGCACAGCAGACCATCCCTTCGGCCACAACCCCTCCGGTATCCTCCGCGACAGCCCCACCGTCTTCGTCCGACCCTGCTCATCCTGGCAGTGCTCCTGACGTGGAGCGCCTCCTCGCCAAGTGCCCCTCCCTGCGGCAGTACCGGGCGCCTCTGTGGTACCTCTTCGACATTGCTGGAACGCTTGCAACGACCATCCCGCACGCCATTCGTGGGGCGGCCACGCGGCGCCGCTGGCATCCGCTCACGCGCGACCTGCTCCGCCTCCAGGACGGCGGTGTCATCGCCATTGACTGGGCCAAGCCCTTGCCCGCGGCCAACGCCCATATTAGCACGGATGGCGATGCTGGTGTCGCCAGTGCTGATGGGGATGAGCGCGGGGCACCGGTTATCGTGGTGATGCATGGGCTGTGCGGTAGCAGCGAGTCGTCGTATGTGCGCGTGCTGTTGGAGGAGGCGACACGGCAAGGGTTCGAGGTCGCCGTCATGAATGCGCGCGGGTGCGGGCGTGTGCCGCTCGTGAACCATGTCGGCATGCACGCGGCGCGGATCAGCGACTTCCGCCACGCCCTGCTGCACGTGCGCAACTGCCGCCCCACCAGCCCCGTCTTCGCGGTTGGCTTCTCCCTGGGCGCAGGCGTCCTCGCCAAGTACCTGGGCACATATGGAAGCGACGCTAGGCTGGACGGCGCAGCCGTGCTCTCGCCATCATGGAACTTCCACCGCAAGCACTGGGCATTTGACCTGTGGTCCCGCTTCGTGCTGATGCGCTCCCTGCGCGAGTACGCGCGCGACAACCACCGCGTCCTGCGGGAGATGGGCGTGTACGAGCGGGCCATGGCTGCGAAGTGTGTGCGTGAGTTTGATCACGTAGCAGTGGTTGGCCCACACAACTTTGCTGATGTCGACGACTACTACACCCAGTCCAGCAGCATCCACACATCGCACAACATCACCGTGCCCACGCTTGCCATATCCGCCGCAGACGACCCCGTGTGCTGCGTTGACGGCGCACCAAGCACGCCGGACGAGCTTGGCCCGGGCCTGGCAGTCGTCATCACGCGTACGGGCGGACACCTTGGCTTCTCGCAGGGGGTGCTGGGTTGGAATCACGTGAGCTGGATGGAACAAGCAACACTTGACTGGTTCAAGGCGTGCCTCACATCTGCGTGACAAAAAAAAGAGGGGGGGGGGGGGGTGGTGTGGTGATGTTGTGGTGTGATGCGTGTGTGTGTGATGTGTGTGTGTGCGCGCGCGCGCGTGTGTGTGTGTGTGTGTGTGTGTGTGTGTGTGTGTGTGTGTGTGTGTGGGATGCGTGATCATGGGTGCCCTTTTTGCATTGCTTTGCATTGTTTTGGATTGAGTGGCTTTGCCTCTACGACTGCTCGACTACTGGTGCTTGTTTACTCCTAGTGTGGCCAAAGGGGAAGGGGCATGGGTGGTGGTGGTGGTGGTGATGGCAAGACGGTCTGGGTTGGTAACAGCAGCAGCAGCAGCAGCTACACCTCCAGCTCAGTGTCACATGTAAATCAACTCAAGCATCAATATACGGATAAGCCAGCTCGCATGTGAACCAACACGTGTGCACAGTTGTACTTGCAAGCAAGCAAAAGGGATGGACATGTCATCACGCGAGGCCTGTGTGCTGTGAGCGGAGCGTGTTGCGGACGTGTGCTGGCAGGTTAGGCAGGTCCGGGTTGAGCCCAAGTGCAGATCGACACCACCGCAGCACCTGCAGATACTCGGGGAAGCTCTGTGTCGCGTGTCGTGTGTCGCGTGTGTCGCGTGTGTGCGGTTGTGTGTGTGTGTGTGTCGATGAGAGGGACATACAATGTAGAGTGTACGCAAATGACAACAAACGACAACAACATGCAAGCAAGCATGCATGCATGCATTCATCGCAATGCTTCCAGGCATGGAGACACGCACGTGGAGGGGCAGGTTGTGGTGGTCGGCTGCTTGCATGTCGCTCAGCTGCACCTCATCCACATGCGACAACAGCCCGGCCTTCTTCACCCCTGCAGGTGCGTCACGAAATCCGGGGGGGGGGAGGTGCACATTGGTGATGGCGATGGTGATGGCGGTACCGGTGGTGGTGGTGGTTGAGGTTGAACAAACGTGCACGTAAGCGATGCGTGTGGCGGTTGTGTGAGGAGGAATACTATAATGGAGCTGGTAGCAGTTGCAACCAACCAACCAACACACACACACAGACACACACACACACACAGACACACACACAGACACAGACACAGACACACACACACACACACACACACACACACACACACACAGAGACACAGACACAGACACACACACACACACACGGGTTGTCTTCACAGCACATGCCTTCGTGCTTCATGTGTGCAGTGAAGAGATGATGAGCATGGCACACATGCACTCACGCGCCCGAGAGACGCGACGTACCCAGGTGCGCGGACGACTTATGGTAAGGGATAATCTTGTCGTCGGTGTGGAACACAACAAGCTTGCTGCCGCTGATGCCCCGCAGCGCTTCGACCACATCCAGGCGGCCTGGTCATTATGTCGTCGGTGGCGGTGATGGAGGTGGTGGGAAGAGTGTTAGACGACGGAAAGCGAGGTGAAAGGGTGAGGGGTGAAGTGGATGACGGGTGGTCTGGTACACGCATATCCCTCCAGGCAAAGGGAACGATGTGAAAGAAGGAGTCAGAGGTGGTGGTGGCGGCGGTGTCGGGTAGAACACAGCCCAAGACACACGCACAGCAATACAGACACAGTCACAGATGCAGGGATGCAGAGACAAAGACACACACACACACACACACACAGACAGATACACACACACGCACACACACACACACACACACACACACACACACACACACACACACCAGACACGTAACTCATCATCCAACACGGACCCTTGAAGATGGATGCGAGGAGGCCTGCGACGATGAAGGACGGGAGGGCGATGGACGAGCCAACAACATCTCGCAGGATCATGTTCAGCAGTGCACTCCCCGCTGCCGGCAGCGACGAAAACGAGCGCTCCACAACAACGGGGCCATGTGGCGAGTGGCACGCGCGAGCAACCGTCCCTATGGCGCCGCCGATGGAATGCCCAAAGACAACCACGTGCTCGGGCACCGCCCCCAACCGCTCATCCATGTACTTCAGGCACGACACGGCATCCTCAACAAGGTCAGCCGTGCACGTCACCTCGCCCTCGCTGCTGCCCACACCGCGGTAGTTGAACACAAACACGTTCAGGCCCGACTCCAAACCAATGGCCCGCAGCTCATGCAGCACAAGCTCAAATGCCTCACCGTTGCCCAGGAGCCACATCAGCCAGCGCTGCTCGCTGGGCGGCGCGTCGCTCTGTGCTGGCGAGCAATACACGGCAGCGTCAATCCGCACGCCACGCCTCACCACCACCGTCACGTTCGTCCACGTGTCAACGGGTGCACGATGGGCGCTACTGTTGCCGGCTGCTGATGCTGCTGCTGATGCTGATGATAACGACGACGATGACGCCGATGTTGCTGGTGCTGTTGCCTCGACATCTTGCGGAGTGTGGAAGTAGCGGAGGCGACAGCGGCGAAAGGCTTCCTGCATTTGCACGCGGCGCCCGCCACTCGTGACAATCTGCTGGGACATCAGCGTCGTGGCCGGCAGAATCAGCATCTCCAGCACCTGCAAGCAAGCACGTTGGTTTGGGTTGTTGGTGTTGGTGGCGCAATGCGTGTGTGTGTGTGTGTGTGTGTGTGTGTGTGTGTGTGTGTGTGTGTGTGTGTGTGTGTGTGTGTGTGTGTGTGTGTGTGTGTGTGTGTGTGTGTGTGTGTGTGTTGTGGGGGTTGAGCGGTGGACGAGCCAGCAGGTAAGAAGGCAGGGAGGTGGGTGCATGTTCCTTGGTGAAGCAGACAAGACACCGACAACATGGATGCAGACACAACGATCGCGTCACACATGTGCACACAAACACAGACATACACAGGCACACAGACACACTTTGCGCCCGATGAAGTTGCGTGCGAGCTCGCCGACAAACGCAGCGATGAGGAAGAGAACAAAGGCAATGATCCAAATGAGCACGGCGACGAAGGTGGACAGCGCGTGAATGCCGTAGTATGCGCTGAGGAAGATGGTCATGACCATTGCTGTCGCTACAAGCCGTAGCTTCCGGCTCTGACAAGGAGGGATGACGGTGTAGGATGTCAGCATCGAGGAGAGGACAAGCTAGGCGGACAGACACGCTGCGGAAGAAACATACACAAACACAGACACACACACACACGCAGACACACACACACACACAGACACACAGACACAGACACACAGACACACAGACACAGACACACGGGCACACAGACACACACAGACACAAACACACACGCACCTTTGCAGAGGTGCCGGCGCTAATGTCAGGAAAGTACTGGAGTGGAACGACGACAAGGATGGCCATGATGATGTTGAGGACCGCCATGACAAGCAGCACGGTAAAGGCAGCCCAGAAGAAGGTGACGGGAAGACCCAGGAAGGCAATTGCCACCGCGCCCGCGGCCGACAGATGCTGCTTGCACAGGACGAGGATCAGGGCACATGCGACGAAGAAGGCGATGCTGACAGCTGCGTCTCGCCTGCTTTCGAGCTGGCGAGCGTGTGCGATTGGGTCCTTGGGCCGCTTTGAGCTGTTGCTGCCCGTGAGCATGGTCGGCAGCAGCAGCCGTGTCGCATCGTCCGAGCTGCCGTTGGTCGCCAGCCCTCCGGCCGCGCTGCTGCTTGAGCGCGGCGGCGGAGACGACGACGTCATCGTCTCGTCCCCTTCAGCAACCTGCCGTTACCGCGGGGGTTCCAAGGGGTGCTGGTGGCAGTGGTGGTGCTGGAGCTGACGGTGTTGGGAGCGGTGCAGTACGCTTTGCACTCGCAGACCTTAGCACTGTTCTACTTTTGGGTGGGTGGTCGTTGCATAAACGTTGGTTGCAAGCTCGTTGTGATTGCTGGTTGTTTTGTTTGTTTGGATTGGAGCCCAAGACCAACCACAGCCAGCAGGAGGAGCAGGGGGCAAACAACACGCACGCAGACACACGTACGCACGCACGCAGACGCAGACGCAGACGCAAACACTGGAAAGAGAGGAAGGATGCCGGGGAGCAAAAGCAGTGGCGCCGCCGTGCATGTGCGGTGCCTTGACTGTGTTGGCATTGGAACAGCCAACCTCTCTGCAACGATTGCCTTCTTGGAGCAAGTGCTTGGCATGGAACACAAGTTCAAGGACTCGCTACACTTTGGCAGAGGTATGCGCTATGTGCGAGCACGCATGTGTGTGTGTGTGCTTGTGCTTGTGTGTGTGCTTGTGCTTGTGTGTGTATTTATGAGTGAGCGTGTGCTTGTATGCGTGCGTGTGCTTGTATGCGTGCGTGTGCTTGTATGCGTGCGTGCGTGTGTGTGTATGAGTGTGCGGGTTGTGCGCAATAACCTATCCTTGTGTCTCACCCATCCTTCTCACACTCTCACGTGTGCTACACGTGTAACCGCTTTCGTCGATGCACTTTGTAGATCCGGCGTATGTGGTCGCGCCAGGCAACAACAGCGCCGTTGCATTGTGCCCCTCGTCCAGCAGAGACCTCAAGTTCATCGCGTTTCGCGTCTCAGAGCAAGGCTTTGAGCGTGCAAGGTGACATTTGAACTGTTATGTCGACCTGCGTCACGCTGTGTGCTTTGGGGGAGGGGCAAGGGGGGGGGGTCTGCAGACCCCTGGGCCGTCCTCTCCATCCCTTGCTCACTGTGAAACAACTGTGTTTTGGGCCGTGGCATACACACATGCACACACAGGAACGTACTGAGGCAGAAGCAGATTGAGTTCCGGGTGAAGGACATTGGCCTTCGACGTGCTCTCTATTTCCGCGACCCCATCAACGGATACGACATGATGGTGTGTGCATGTGTGTGTGTGTGTGTGTGTGTGTGTGTGTGTGTGTGTGTGTGTGTGTGCTGTATCTGTCGCGCTTAACCAGAATCTGCTGTTGTCTGCTGTTGTGTTTCTCTTTGATTGCTCACACCATCCACTCGCCCATTCATGCCACCCTCCCGCTCTCTTCTTGATCTCCGATGGTAGCTGACGTGTTGGCCTGTCGCCGCTTCCTCACACGCCACGAAACAAGTGAGCCAGTCACCAGCGCCAGCTTTTCTTTGTCTTGTTTGCATGTTTCTCTCGTCGGTGTTGCCAGTGGGGACAGACACACAGACACACAGACACAGACACACAGACACAGACACACAGACACAGACACAGACACACAGACACACACACAGACACACACACACACACACACACACACACACACACACACACACACACACACACACACACACACACACACACACACACACACACACACACACACACACACACACACAGATCCTGCCCGGACTGACAGTCCTTCCTCAACTTTCTTCCATTACTCCCCCCCCCCTCCC
>NW_004754913.1:1109258-1110896 GCF_000188695.1 Salpingoeca rosetta | reverse complement strand
CACACACACACACACACACACACACACACACACACACACACACACACACACACACACACACACACACACACACACACACACGGTCTCTGGCTGACACAGGTATGCACATGCACACGGTGACCGTTATTTACTCTGAGGATGCATATGTACAGGTTTGACGGGTCGACATGAACGTAGCAGTGTGTTGTCAGATGACGACAAGCAGACATGGAATATTGATGAAGGAAATTGGGAGGGGGAGCAAGGCAGGGCTGGTAACACATGTTGCCTCTACCAAGTCATCCCTCTTTCTGTTACAACGACGATGATCAACAAACACAGTGGCGGATACACGCAACCCCCCCCCCACACACAGACAAACAGACACACGGACACACAAACATACACACACACACACACACACACACACACGCATTGCAAGCGCTATGAGTTTGTCGACACCGACTGTTGCTGTTGCTGCTGCTGCTGCTGCTGCTGCTGCTTCTGGCCGATACCTGGGAGGACGGGGTGCTGGTTCCCTTCAAAGGGGGTGGCGGGCTGGACGTGGCGCCGCAATCGCGCACGCGACGACACCCGGCCGCCGCCAGCAGCAACAGGCGGCGGCGGCTTGGGCACCGCGCGCCCCTGCACAGCCAACGAGCGAGCGATGGTGGTGGTGGTGGTGGTGGTGGTGGTGGTGGTGGGGAGGAAAGGTGAGGGGTGCCGCCTGGTTTTGGCACACGACACCAACACGGATAGGCAGACGCAGCCACACCAACACACAAACGGCCAGAACCACAGATACACAGAGGCACAGACACGGACACAGACACAGTGACAGGCACAGACAAGCACGCACGCACACGCACGCACACATGCATTAACTCACTGCTTCTGTGGTCCCTGCCGTTGTGTCTGGCCTGTTGTGTTCGTGCGGTGTGGGCAGCGGTGCTGGTCGCGGTGGCGCGGATACAGCTGCCCGCGCTCGTCGCGAGCTGTCCACATCGCCACCACCAGCTGCCCTGGATCGCCCAGACTTTGGACGTTGCCGCCGCTCGCCACCACCACCATCACCACCATCACCACGCCCGTGCTGCTGCTGTTGCTGTTGCTGTTGCTCCGCTTCCTCCTCCTGTTGTTGTTGTTGTTGTTGTTGTTGTTGTTGTTGTTGTTGTTGTTGTTGTTGTTGTTGTTGTTGTTGTTGTTGTTGCGCCTTGCGTGCTGCTGCACGTGCGTGTGCGTCGCGTGCGCGGGCGACGACATCAGCGCTCGCAAGCCCCCCGGATACACCCGTCATCCCGCTACTGGCGCTGGTCCTCGATCGACGGCTGCGTGTGCGACCGCCACCGCCGCCGCCGCCGCGCTTGGGCGACGTCGCAGGCGACGCGGCAAGTGACCCGGGCAGCGGTGATATCGCACCGCGCTCGCCGGCCTCCGACGGGGCGTAGTTTGCATCGGCAATGGGCGTGGCAAGTGCGGAGCGAGCCACTTCCTCCATGGGCACCTGCACCACAGGCACTGACCCGGGTGCCCACGTATCAATCGGGATTGTGCTCGGCTCTGCATGCATGTGTGTGATGGCGTGTGTGAGTGTGTGGTGGTGTGTGTGTGTGTGTGTGTGTGTGTGTGTGTGTAGTGTGTGCATGTGTGTGTGTGTGT